>NC_092016.1:29508238-29811818 GCF_042242105.1 Pempheris klunzingeri
ACACACGGGTCACCTCGGTCACCTCCACCTCTATCCGGCCACAGACCTGGTCTCCACCGCAGTAGAAAGTCTTGCTGGGATCTGAGAAGATTATTTGGAAGGTTTTCATTCTCTTCGTCATGGCCACCATGACTGCGTGTTCAGAAATCCGCTTGAAAGACCGAAACAGGGCTCAAATGTTCAGAAGTAATGCCGCAGAGAGCGCTAAAAGTTAACAAAAGGCAACTCCGGGAAAAAACAGGAGCGATAAGAGAAAACAAAATCAAAACGTTAACAGAAATACTCAGGCCAAAAGGCAAAACTACAAACATGATACAAAGTAACAACTGAAAAAACTAATATAGAACAACAAAAAGAGCAAGACAGAGCTTGAAACAAAATAAACAATTTCTGGGTTGGGTTAGAAAAAAACAATCCCATAAATGATGGGGCAGGAGGTGCCCTGTCCATCCCCCAGTTGCGCCATCCTGTGGCTGGACGGCGTTGGCATCTTCTGCCATACTGGACCACCGTCCACCCTTGATGGAGAGGACGCTTTCATAGGACACCACCTCGTTGGCACATGACATGGCCTGTGGGTGGATAGCGCCGGCCTCTCTTGCCATACTGCACCAATGTCCAACTTTCCTCCATTAAAAGTTGAAGGCCTTGTCCAGCTCTGCTGCACCATCCAACTGTAGGTTGATCTGGTTCGAGTGCACCCATATAAGCTTGTGACTGTCAGAGACCATGAGGTTAGGGAGAGAGTACTGAACCGCCTCCCGAAGGAGACGTAGATGCACTGTCCATCTAACACCGGTAAGCGTTGCATGGGTGGACCCCCTTTCACTGTCCAATTGTTTAGGTTTTTCTAATATATGATTTAATTCCATTTTTTAGGCTAGGGTTAGGTGAAGTTCAGTTTGTACTTGGCTGCTGCCAGGATCTTTTCCTCCACGCTGTTGACCGTGCAGTTCAGTTTGTACTTGGCTGCTGCCAGGATCTTTTCCTCCACGCTTTTGATTTTGAGCTGATGTCCAGGATCTCTGGCAGTTTGAATTTACAGGAGCAACATTTACATCCAGCATCTTCTTCAGACTGGCTAGAGCACCGTACATGATTTCCAGCATGGATGAAACACCCATGTTCAAATAAAACAACTGGGGGGGGTCTCTTGCAGTGGCTGATGGGAGGTGGCAGTGACATCAGGTGATACTCCAGCGGTCGGTGTGGCGTTTGGCTCGTTGTCGTCAGTGGTGACGCTGAGATGGACTGACTGAGGACGTCCTCCTCGTCCTTCATGGTTACAGGGTCTTACTCTGCACAGCTGGAGTCCACACCCCCGCTGGCTGCTCCACAGCAGGTCCAGTTTCCGAGCACAAACCCCGCCATGTGAACACAGGGACGCCCCCCGTGGGTCTGTTAGCCCTTAAAAACTGTTTGGTAACTGCGTCAGGAGAGCAGAAAACAGGAAGACGTCATTATCTTCACACGCCACAAAGCCCACAATGAACGTACCCTACTAACGAGTATTAAGGTGGTTTTCAAAGTTGGTGTCCAGAAACTACTTAAAGACAAACTTGGTGTGGCGAGGGAAACGTCGAATTGGACCTAGCCCAAATAAGGTTAAGGATAATAAAGGTACCGACAACGCCACCTGGGGGAATTTCGCCCCCAGGAAATTATTTAAGAGTTTACTCCCTGTACTCAGCAAGGACACACAGGTTCGCAACACACTAGACTAGAGACGTGGTTTAACACAATCAGAATGGATATTTTATTTTTATTACAAACGTTTTTAAAAGACAATAGATTTAAAATATATCCACAGAAAATCCCCCCAGCAGAGCCAAAACATGCAAACTAATCAGCAAATCATGCAAAATAAATGAAACAAATAAGCAACTCAAGAAACAAACAAACTCCTGCCAAACACATGCAAAATAAAGAAAGCAACCTCAATGCAAAACATAACAAAACAAAACAAAACTCAATGCAAACCAAAAGCTAAATAAGGCAGCACTAAACCAAACAAAAGCACACACAAGAAGAAAAACAAACTAAACGATGCAAAGCTGCGCAATGCTACACAAAATTAAATGCATGTAGCACATCAAAATCAACTGCATGCAGCACATCAAAATTAAATACATACAATAACATGACCACAAGGGCTGCGGTTAGACCATGCGAGGCAAAGCAGGGCGAAGTGGAGCAGCAAGAGCCGGTCAGAGCAGAATGAAGCCAAGCAAAGCAGCAGAGGTTCCACCATAGGGCCACACTTCAGTACAGTCTCTGTTAAGTAAACCTAAATCAATACACGACAACTGTGGATAGAACTACAAATCGCATACGGCTTATCTTCCATTCAGCTGTCATAGAAGAGAGGTGAAGCGCACCTGCTGGCGTAGCGGCGGCAGCAAAGAATGCCAAATCATACCCGCCGCGGGCCAAACACACCGACACGGGGTCCACAAACACACGTGGCTACAAACAAAACATGAAACAATGATTAAGACTGTCAGCGAGGTAACACGCTGACATCGAAGCAGATACGGCTACATTACCTGTGCGGGTAGACACCGGCATGCAGAACACAGGAAGCGAGGCGACAGGAAGTGGGCAGTCTCAGAGCCAAAGAGCAAAAGAGGCCAAGATAAACACCGCACCCTTATAAAGAGCGCACTCAGATGGTGATAGGCTAACTAGCGCAGCTAATTGCAATGCAACACACACACACACACTAGGCCCAGGGATGAGACACTTCATCCTGCCACAATCTACCCCCCCAAAAATGCATCGACGCCCCGACGATGGGCCAATCAAGACTACAGTCACCAAGGCTAATTCCAGGGTCTAAAAATTGCAGTAACTGCATTGGAGACCGGCTCAGGTGGGTTTGCAGCCACCTGGGCCCTTCCACCCACCGCCCTTGGGAGATGATTGACATTCGAATGGTAACCCGCGGTTGACCGTAAGGTCCGTCTTAGGGTCTCTTCCTCCGTACCAAACTGAGTGGCTGCGGGGACCTGCAGGACAGATGGTTCACGGGCTGCCACAGCAGCAGGAGACACAAGAGGAACTGACCCAATCGGGACCGGGTCAGTTTGGGGAAGTGGCCCACGAGGGGTGATTTGAGGAATTGCAGGAGCTTCATACCTCAAAACAAACCAACTGTCATCATTTGGCATCTCGTCCTCTGACTGAGGCTGGTCAGAAGGGGGTATACGAGGATCAGAGGTGTAACCTGGAGAACCAGTTCTTACCACAGCCTTCAACAACGACCGATGGACGTGTTTGGCTTTCGTCTGGTCGGCTGCTGGTGCAACAGTATACACAGAGCCTCCTTCTTTTGGTACCTTTAGCACCATGTGCACCACAGAGCCCCACAGATCCTGGATCTTATGGCGCCCTTTTGCACTGAAATCCCGCACCAGGACCAACTGTCCCTCACGCAAGGGATCATCCCGGACATGTTGGTCATGATTTTTCTTTCGGCGTTGTGCTGCAACTTTTAGCCGGTCTCTGGCACCTTCGAAGGCAATCTGCAACCGAGTCCGGTGCTCCTGAATCCAATCATGGACCGCACCGCCAACAGGGTCCTGAACTCGTCCCAACAGAAAGTCAATTGGGAGTCTCGGCTCCTGCCCAAACATCAGGAGAAAAGGTGATTCTCCAGTTGCCTGGTGGGGAGTGGTGTTATAGGAGTACAACAGTTGTGGCAAGCAGGAGTTCCAGTCCCGTTTCCGAGACACTGGGAGAGTACGCAGCAAGTTGTGAAGGGTACGGTTGAACCGTTCACACTGCCCATTACCAGCTGGATGGTATGGTGTGGTGCGTGACTTCCCAATCCCATAAAGGGCACACAACTGTTGAATAAGAACACTCTCAAAATTTCGGCCTTGGTCCGAATGTATACGAGCAGGGACCCCGAACTTTGAAAACCATTCGGTTACCAAGACCTGAGCTACAGTAGTGGCTCGTTGGTCACGGGTGGCAATGGCCAGAGTGTATTTACTGAAAACATCAGTCATTACAAGGACATTTTCGATACCATTGTGGGTGGGTTCCAACAATGTGAAATCCATGGCCAGGATCTCGTTGGGTCGAGAAGCCAACAGGTGCCCCATGGAACTGCGAGCAGTTGGCTGAACATCCTTTGCAGCTTGGCACCTCTCACAAGCATGGCACCACTGGGCTACATCAGAGGACATATGCGGCCAATAACACCGCTGACGCAAGAGCCCCAAGGTCCTCTCCACTTCCTGGTGGCCATGCCTCTGATGAACGTCCATCAATACCTCCTCCCTTAGAACACTAGGCAACAACAACTGCAGTACTACCTCTGCGCCATCAGGACGAAGGATCTGGCGATACAGGACTCCCTTCTTTTCAACTAAGCGGTCCCATTGCCGAAGCAGCGCCAACGCAGGTGGCGACAACCGTTCACGCTCCTCCCGGATGGGGCGCTGCTTCTGCTTCCAGAAAGGCAACAGTTCCCGGATGGTGGGGTCCGCTTCCTGGAGTGCACAGATATCAGCTGGTGTATGACTGGGCAGGGCTATAACAGCAGCTTGGGATGCCTCAGTCCTCTGGGCCTGCAGAGCTTGCTGCAAAGGCTCAGGAAGCACTGTACCAGAAAGCATGGCTTCCATGTCTGACACTGCAGGGGGATGCTGGCGGGACAAAGCATCAGCATTACCGTTACTCCTTCCGGAGCGATACTTGACTTCAAAGTCGAAGGAAGCAAGCTGGGCTGCCCAACGTTGTTCGGTGGCACCCAGCTTAGCAGTTGACAGGTGGCTGAGTGGATTATTGTCGGTATAGACAATACATTTATGGCCAAGCAGATACTCTCTAAACTTTTCAGTCATGGCCCATTTAAGAGCCAAAAACTCCAACTTCATGGAGCTATAGTTGGCCATGTTGCGCTCGGTGGGCCTCAGACCCCGGCTGGCATAGGCAATAGGCCTCACCTTGCCTTCCTGCTCCTGTGACAACACAGTTCCAAGGCCACCATGGCTTGCGTCGACCTCCAGAATAAAAGGGAGGGAGAAATCGGCGTATGCGAGCACCGGTGCCGTAGTGAGCTTAAATTTAAGTGCCTCGAAAGTCTGCTGACACTCTTCAGTCCAGTGCCCAGTTATGCCTCGCTGTGACCTCTTTTGGGACTTGGAGCCCCCAAATTCTGCCACCAACTTGTGTAGAGGGGCAGCCAGCATGGCAAAACCGTCAACAAACCGACGGTAATAACTGGCAAAGCCAAGGAAGGACCGCAGTTCGGAGGTGGTAGTTGGGGATTGCCAACTGGCCACCACCTCTACCTTGCTGGGATCGGTGGAAACACCTGCCTCAGAAATCACATGCCCCAAGTACTGCACCTCACGCTGAAAGAAGGCACACTTGGGAAGTTTTGCCTTGAGGCCCTCCTGCTGTAGCCATCCCAGCACCACTTCCAGCCTCTCCAGATGTTGCTCCACAGTGGAGGAGAAAACAACAATGTCATCAAGATATAGAAGCAAAGACTGACACTGCTGGTCCCCAAAAAGCCTCTGCATTAGTCGCTGGAAGGTGCTGGGGGCGTTGCAGAGTCCAAAGGGCATGCGATTCCATTCGAAGAGGCCGAACGGAGTGCAAAACGCCGTTTTAGGCCGGTCTGCCTCAGACACTGGAACCTGATTGTACCCGCTGGCTAAATCCATTGTGGAGAACCAGCTAGCACCAGTAAGTGCATCGAGGGATTCCTCAATGCGAGGAAGAGGGAATGCATCCTTTCTGGTCTTTATGTTCAATTGCCTATAGTCCACGCACATGCGTAGGCTACCATCTTTCTTTTTGACCAGTACAATGGGGGACGCATAAGGGCTGCTACTCTCCTGAATTACCTGGGCCTCCAGCAGCTGGTTGATGTGCTCTTTGACAATCTCATATTCGGATGGAGGAATGCGCCTGTAGCGCTGCCGAACAGGAATGTCATCCAAAAGAGGAATCTCATGGCTAATCAAGTTAGTGCACCCCAGGTCACCATCGTGGGTTGAGAAGACAGATGAGTACTTTGAAAGCAGAGACCTCACCTTACTCTGCTCATCAGCAGACAAGGGAGCCAAATCAATGGTTGCAAACTGGTCCTGCACTGAACCAGAGACAGACTGAGATGTCACTGAGGCCACACCCGATGGCACCTCAGTGACACCAACAGGTAAGCTCACCACACTGACTTCAGTCAGAGTGCCGACAACGTTGCGAGGATAAAGCAACACGTCTGTGGAGCCAACGTTCACAACAGGGATGTAGGCAGTTCCCCTCTCCACACGAACCAGGGCAGAGGATGCAAGCAGTCCAGCCGGAAGGCCAGAGTCCAGAGGCTCAAACAATACTGTGGAGCGCGAGTACTGCTCCGAGCACGTAGCAGCCACCATCTTCATCACCCCACCAGGGATCCGACAAACCTTCTTACCACGCACCTTGACCCTTCCTGAGGCCTCTTGAGGAGACCTCACACTAGCCTGATGGCACCCTTGCAGTGCCTGAACAATAGGTTCTGGGGCCTTCGAAACAGAGGGCAGGTCAAACAAGGCCAAACCGTGTTGGCCAAAGAGCTCTTGGTAACATCGGCATATGATGTTCATCCCCAGCACACCAGGGACCTGAGAAGAGATGCCACCTGGAGGGTCTTTGACCACCACCACACCACACTGTGGCACTAACTTACCACAGAGCTTGATATCTAGCTCTAAGTAGCCAATGTAAGGAATGGCTAACCCATTAGCTGCTCGAAGCTGCAGCCAGTGGCAAGTCTGAAGTTTCTCTTGACCCCAAGGTTCAAAATACTGTTGAAAGAAGCCTTCAGTGACTGTAGACACCATGGACCCAGTGTCTATCAAACAAGGGACGGTGACTCCACCCATGCTCACATTTAAATGTGGACAAGATGACATGAGCTTGGGGGCTTGCTCCAAGTCACCAGAAACCTCTCCTGAGCCAATAAGTGCACCCCCCGAACTGTGGCTCTGCAGCTCGGCGGGCGCTAGTTTTCCAACGGCCTCTGAGACTGCCTGCCAGACTGTTGAGCAGGCAAAGGAGGCTGGGGGTGAGGTGCAACGCGAACGCCATCACATTCCCTGGCAATATGACCGGGCTTCTGGCATCGTCTACAGACTATGGGAGCACGGTGGGAAGAGTAACTGCGCTGATGAGAGCTTTGCAAGCGAGAAATGCTTTGCGTGAGTTGGTTCAGCTGTTCTTGCTGAACTTTCAGCATCTCCCTCATCTCCCTCAGCTCTGACACCTGAGATGAGACAGGCATCACCCGAGAGCCACTCTCAACTCCATACTGAAGGCCTAGAATCGAAGGGACAGAGTGACTACGGCCCCTAGTGCCTCCCGGCAGACCCTCCCGTTCCCACCTGATCGCCTCGCCTCTAACGTCAAGCAATGTAGCAGTGGGCTGCCTACGGACAAACTGCTTCAGCTCGGGAGAAGAAGGCCTCCTGCAAAGCTACATAAGAGTCTGAACAACCATAAAGCTCTTGTAGTGCGGCAATTATCTTAGCTGGATCCTCCCGTTCAGCGCTGGACCGGAATTTAATTTCCTCATGTGCCTCTCCCTCAAGGTGATCAAACAAGAAGAATGCCTGGTCGACAACTGCCAAATGGCGAGCTCTCATGCAAGCCTGCACTTGCTCAAGCCACTCAGCTAGCCCTATACCTGATTTTCCACGAAAATGAGGACACTTCCTTTCTCGGGGCACAAAGACCAGTCTGTCCATTAAGGGAGCACTAGCAGTAGAAGGGGCAGTAACGGGCACCGTAGAAGTAGAGGGCCCGGCGCTAGGACCAGGAACAGCAGCAGCCTGTTCCTGCCGCAGCCTCTCATTTTCTGTTCTTAACTGTACAATTAAATCCCTCAGTTCCTGCAACTCTCCCTCCATAGTTATACCTTAACCACTAAGCTCTTACCGTGTTGTCAGAGCGGTCGAGTGAAAGGAGAACCCCGATCCTCACCTGGAACCTCCACAAGAAACCACCTGCTGCTTTGCTTCGGAACAAAATATAAAACAATCACTCAAACTGCTCAACTGCTTTTTCACAGGCCACAATAAAAATGACCAATGAAAGGATAAAAAAATAATAATAATAAAACCACGTCTCCTGTCAGTGCGTAAATCCTGCCAACAACGCCAGATTGTGGCGAGGGAAACGTCGAATTGGACCTAGCCCAAATAAGGTTAAGGATAATAAAGGTACCGACAACGCCACCTGGGGGAATTTCGCCCCCAGGAAATTATTTAAGAGTTTACTCCCTGTACTCAGCAAGGACACACAGGTTCGCAACACACTAGACTAGAGACGTGGTTTAACACAATCAGAATGGATATTTTATTTTTATTACAAACGTTTTTAAAAGACAATAGATTTAAAATATATCCACAGAAAATCCCCCCAGCAGAGCCAAAATATGCAAACTAATCAGCAAATCATGCAAAATAAATGAAACAAATAAGCAACTCAAGAAACAAACAAACTCCTGCCAAACACATGCAAAATAAAGAAAGCAACCTCAATGCAAAACATAACAAAACAATACAAAACTCAATGCAAACCAAAAGCTAAATAAGGCAGCACTAAACCAAACAAAAGCACACACAAGAAGAAAAACAAACTAAACGATGCAAAGCTGCGCAATGCTACACAAAATTAAATGCATGTAGCACATCAAAATCAACTGCATGCAGCACATCAAAAATGGAATGCATGCAGCACATCAAAATTAAATACATACAATAACATGACCACAAGGGCTGCGGTTAGACCATGCGAGGCAAAGCAGGGCGAAGTGGAGCAGCAAGAGCCGGTCAAAGCAGAATGAAGCCAAGCAAAGCAGCAGAGGTTCCACCATAGGGCCACACTTCAGTACAGTCTCTGTTAAGTAAACCTAAATCAATACACGACAATTGTGGATAGAACTACAAATCGCATACGGCTTACCTTCCATTCAGCTGTCATAGAAGAGAGGTGAAGCGCACCTGCTGGCGTAGCGGCGGCAGCAAAGAATGCCAAATCACCCGACACGGGGTCCACAAACACACGTGGCTACAAACAAAACATGAAACAATGATTAAGACTGTCAGCGAGGTAACACGCTGACATCGAAGCAGCTAAGGCTACATTACCTGTGTGGGTAGACACCGGCATGCAGAACACAGGAAGCGAGGCGACAGGAAGTGGGCAGTCTCAGAGCCAAAGAGCAAAAGAGGCCAAGATAAACACCGCACCCTTATAAAGAGCGCACTCAGATGGTGATAGGCTAACTAGCGCAGCTAATTGCAATGCAACACACACACACACACACTAGGCCCAGGGATGAGACACTTCATCCTGCCACACTGGTGACGTTCCTTCATTACCACTGAGACACACACACACTGTAGTTTATTTTGGGGTACTCTAAGACATCCCGAGAGTTAGTGTCTAGTATGGGTCAAAGAAACGTGATCCTCCACTTCATTTGTGTTCATTTTTGCTAAAAATAATTCTCATGGAACATGAAGTGGTTGGTAATGCTATTCCGGAGAGTGTTTTTTGGAAAAGTGAGTCACCACTAGTTGGCGCTATGGAGCTGAAATTATAAAGTTGAGTAGCTTGGGTGAGGGTGATTCTAGGCATACTTGAATGGTGTCTGTGTGACATTCCTAGCCAAAGTTATGAACTTAAGATCGATTGATTGATTATGTTCCTTCTCCTTATTACTCTTCAGTGGAGATCCGTCTAAGACGGTTAGGTGGATTGCGCTGAGCCCGCACCTGGAATGGGGCGAGAGGTGCACCTTTAAAAAAATACCTCCTTTCTTCCCAGCCATCGGGTAAGTCATTGTCAAACAGGCGACTGCAGTCCACCACTGGCCCTCTTTTTGTGGATCTTCTTGTGGTTCCATACACTGATGGTAATTGAGTCAGCCTTTCTGATGTATAGATCATAATGTTGATTCCACTTTGGGTCCAGCGTAGGGTTAGGTAAATGGGTGTGATTGATCTGTTCTCCTTGCATACTGTACTCCACGGTGCACTGGAACACAGAGTCCTTGTCTGCCTTGGTGGGTTGCAGGGTTAGGTATAGGGATCTGAACCCGTCCCTGATATGGTGCGGGAGGTGCACGGTCCATCCCCCAGTTTGAGCCCCATGTGGGTGGACAGCGCCGGTGCCTCTTGCCATAATCAACCACCGTCCAGTAGAGGAAGCTTCTTGTCTTGACCGATCAGAATTCCGTCAACAAAGGTCCTGTTGTTACTGTAGTCCTCCACAAATACCTTGCTGTCCTGCACTTGGCTGCCAGTGAAGTCAGAATCATCATCCTGGTTCCAGTTTCGGCTCTGTCCTTTTCTTTTTCTTCTTTTCGCAGTAGGGATTACTCTTCCCATTGGGTTTATCCACCTTGAGTTCAGTGGCCTCCATGATAGTTACAAGGAGTCGGCCAATTCCGCTAGTGGATCCTTAGTTATTCTCAAAAGACCTGTCATCAAAAAGTGTCTCAAGGAATGCCCGTTGGAATTGTAAAGGAGAGGTAGTCTCCCACCTCGCCCCATTCTGCTGTCTATGAAATAAAAATAAAAAGTTTAAAGCAATAAGCATATCAACACATTTACTGACAGAGATAAAATAAATGCAATGTAAAGATACCTCGTTTACAGGAATAATGCATTTCACCGCCCACAAAATGGAAGCACATATGAGATGTTAACTCACTTCAGACACCTGGAGGAAGTAACTTTCACTTGGACTTTTTCCTTGTCAGAGAAGATGCCAACAACTGGTAGGAGGGTTAGGTTGGATGCCCTGAACCCGTCCCTGGAATGGGGCGGGAGGTGCTCCGACCATTTCCACTCTGCAGTATTTAGTTTGATGTCCAAACCTTCCATGGCCCTATATGTTTGTGATGTGGTGGAGAGGGTGGCATGAGATGCGTGTTGAGTGTGTGTGTGTGCGTGTATGCGTGTGTGTGTGTGTGTATATATGTGTGTGTGTGTGTGTGTGTGTGTGTGTGTTTGCCATGTCTCTGGACTCAAGTTGGGAGGGTGCGGAGGGAGAGGAATAGGTAAGAGGGTGTGTGGGAGGTTATGAGTACTCCAGGTAAATAGCCATTCCTTACGGTCAGGTGGCTGCCAGGTGTGTTTTGGAGAACAGGTAGTCTGTGTGTGCCCCACAGTGCCATTCCAACAAAGAGTACAGCTTCCTCTTAACAATGGTGCATCCTCCATGTGAAGCCTCTCTTCCATTGTGCGGCACATGGTGTAAATGGCAGTGTGGCCGAGGTTAGGTTAGGACTCTCACATCCACCCTCGTGGTAACAAGCTACAGAAAAAAAACATGGAGACAGGATACAGCAGAGTGAGAACGTAATGTTGCATATTAACAAAATATTAAACCGTTTACCTGGTAAAATATATTGATGTTAGGTCTCTCACATCCACCCTCGTGGTAACAAGCTCCAGAAAATACGCGGAGACAGGATACAGCAGAGTGAGAACGTAATGTTGCATATTAACACGATATTAAACCGTTTACCTGGTAAAATATATTGATGTTAGGTCTCTCACATCCACCCTTGTGGTAACAAGCTCCAGAAAAAAAACACGTAGACAGGATACAGCAGAGTGAGAACGTAATGTTGCATATTAACAAAATATTAAACCGTTTACCTGGTGAAATATATTGACGTTAGGTCTCTCACATCCACCCTCGTGGTAACGAGCTCCAGAAAATACTAAAACACAAAAGAAGTCATGTGGCTAACTGTTGATTAGCATTGACACCACGGAGATTACTTGTAAAGTTACACTGGTGCTAGCAAAGTTGCCGCCAACGTAGCGTACTTGTAAGTTATTACTATAAACAAGCCGATATTTCCACAAAAGCATTTGGCATATATGTTTTAACAAACATATCACCTGCAAAAGCTATACGTTTTGCCACTATAAACAATCTATTTAGCATTTTCAGCAGAGCTGTCTACCGATCAACTTACTGTCAGAGCTAACTTAGCTTACCTTAGCTAAGCAAAACATATTCTGAAGTTTGATTATAGATACACGCCTTGCAACCAACATCCAACTGTTAGATTACCATAACATCACTACAGGAACGTGCTATCTGTGACGCACCGACCTAAACAGTTAATCAGAAATGGTTACGTACTTTATGATATCCAACAAGCATTTAAACATGAGATGTCTGGAAACAGAGACAGGACAGAGACGGGACAGGACACACCAGAGGGACACACACACCAGAGGGGGCTCCTCTGACCGGCCCCTCGCGGTCCGTCTTGAGTCCGGCGCTGTGAGGACTTTACCTGTGACCTGTGACCAGAATAAACTGCTTGTGAGACCACACTGAAAACCTCCGTTGAGTTCTTGAGCTGTCAATATAAGAACCTAACACTATAGCGTTAAGCCTTATTGGCTCAATGGAGGGACTGGAAGCTGGTGAAATGTCTCCCTCTGGCGGCCAAAGAGGGTAATTACCACTATAATCCCATCAGCCTTACAGCAGTACAGGCTAAAATGGAATCCACAAAGAAGGATATCTTTCATGAATTCTATTCATTTATGTAGTTATTGCTTTTCTCTTTATGATTTTATGATTGTGTACATATGTGAGTAGCATGTTTTATGGAAACAGGATCCCTGTTCCTTTTATATACTTACCTTGCATGTTGTTTTATTGTGAGACACTGTCCTGTGTGCCATATCCCCTATGTTGTTGAATTAGAATTTAATATGACCATAGAATGTTTCAGGCCTTCTCAAATAAAGTTACTCTCTCCTCATGAGAGTGAACAGAATATGTCAATCTGACCCCCAGAATGTACCAGACAGACCTTGATTGTAGTGCTTTTGTTGTGCAAAACATATTCTGAAGTTTGATTATAGATACACGCCTTGCAACCAACATCCAACTGTTAGATTACCATAACATCACTACAGGAACGTGCCATCTGTGACGCACGGACCTAAACAGTTAATCAGAAATGGTTACGTACTTTATGATATCCAACAAGCATTTAAACATGAGATGTCTGGAAACAGAGACGGGACAGGACACACCAGAGGGACACACACACCAGAGGGGGCTCCTCTGACCGGCCCCTCGCGGTCCGTCTTGAGTCCGGCGCTGCAAGGACTTTACCTGTGACCTGTGACCAGAATAAACTGCTTGTGAGACCAGACTGAAAACCTCTGTTGAGTTCTTGAGCTGCCAATATAAGAACCTAACAATGTGAACACCTAAAACAAAGAACGGAGAGAAACACATATTACCAAAGAGCACTTATTTACTTACCTGAGTGACTGAGTGAGCTGACTGAGTTGACTGAGTTGACTGTGTGACTGAGTTGAATTAGAATTTAATATGACCATAGATTGTTTCAGGCCTTCTCAAATAAAGTTACTCTCTCCTCATGAGAGTGAACAGAATATGTCAATCTGACCTCCAGAATGTACCAGACAGACCTTGATTGTAGTGCTTTTGTTGTGCAAAACATATTCTGAAGTTTGATTATAGATACACGCCTTGCACCCAACATCCAACTGTTAGATTACCATAACATCACTACAGGAACGTGCTATCTGTGACGCACGGACCTAAACAGTTAATCAGAAATGGTTACGTTCTTTATGATATCCAACAAGCATTTAAACATGAGATGTCTGGAAACAGAGACGGGACAGAGACGGGACAGGACACACCAGAGGGACACACACACCAGAGGGGGCTCCTCTGACCGGCCCCTCGGGGTCCGTCTTGAGTCCGGCCCTGCAAGGACTTTACCTGTGACCTGTGACCAGAATAAACTGCTTGTGAGACCAGACTGAAAACCTCTGTTGAGTTCTTGAGCTGCCAATATAAGAACCTAACAATGTGAACACCTAAAACAAAGAACAGAGAGAAACACATATTACCAAAGAGCACTTATTTACTTACCTTTTTTTTTTTTTATCACTTTCTATTGTCTTATTCATTTGTGGATATCCTGGAGCCTTTTAGCCTAAAAGAAATGAAGAGAGGAATTATAGCCTTTTAGAATTATGGACCTTTTAACCTGCTCAATTTTATGATGTATTCCTCTTTTAATTATTTATCATTGTGTGTGATTTTACTATATTTATTGCCTGATAAGTCAAGCATCATAACTAAACCTAGGTCCCGGTGCATCCATGTCCTAGTCGCCTAAGCTGGACTAGGGGATGTGAATTTTGAGGGGGGTGGTGGTTGAAAAAGTCCAATTGGAGAAGGGACTTGCCAAGACTGACATATGTGGTGTAAGGATGGACTGTAGCAGTGGTGAGGCTGGCCCTCATAGAAGACCGGGTCACGATTAAGGTCCTGTCACCCTGGACCACCACACCCTGGGTGCTTTTCCTAGAGTCGGAACCCAGGGGGGCCGCATACTTACCCCTTGCCCAGTACAGACCATTTGTTAACACCACTAGGAGAGAGAGAGAGAGAGAGAGAGAGAGAGAGAGAGAGAGAGAGAGAGAGACAGGGACAGGCAAGACAGAGATAGAGGGAGAGGGAGACAGAAAGAAAGAGAGGGAGAGAGAGAAAAAGAGAGACAGAGACAGAGAGAGAGAGAGTGTAGCCGTTGAACCAGTGGTGTGGCTGCCTCACTTGCCCTATGACCTCCTGGATTGTCTTGTGACAGAGGAAAGGGGGGGGGGTTTGCCACAAACCCATGCTTTAACAGTGTACTGGCTGTGAATTAACCCTGAACTGACTTATCCAAAACAGGAAGCCATTGTATGAGAGTTCCGGATGATAACGTGATGAACGCTAAAAAGACTGATAAGTGACAATGATGAAGTGATGGAACCCAAAGCCTGCCTCTGGGTAGGTGTTGTGTAAAAGGCCTCACAGTGACTGCCATAAAATTAGCACAGAGCTTCTATCGACATATATGTTGTGAACTTCCTATGAACCAGTGATTAGGACAGAAGGGTCCTGTCCGAGCGACCCCGTGGTCTCCCTCACTCGTGGACCCCTGAGGCCCAGGCCAGACTGATCACAGAGGGGAATGAGTGAATCTGTATGAACATTCTTCCATTTCTGCTATAAGTTTAAATGTGGTTAAAGAAACTGTCCAAAGTGCCCACAGATCAATTAATGCTAATTAATGCGTTCTTTTGTCTAATGGTGTAACCCACAGGATGACCAACTAACCGATTACAACTTTTGAGGATGCTGCTTCAAATCCTGTGATAACACTGCAATTCACCAATGAGTGAGAAGACTCAGGAAGTCCATATAATTAATAATCTGTGTCTAATAAGTTAGAAACTAACCAACAGTATATTCAATCCAGGTCTGTTTAATCTGTGTAATGTGATAATTAGAGTAATGGAAGTTAATGCAAACTTGAGAATGTTAAAGATTAGGTCATTGTGTGTCATGCCATTTAGGAAGTTATTTGGTAAAGACTTAATGAATATATGTATTGGAAATGAAATATCTTGATTCTGTATACCATGCAATGTTAGGAATGAAAATGGATTTGGAACATAGTGAATATGAAACAGAAATCTAATTTAGTACGTCTAAACTTTTAAGTGATGACACAGGCGTCCCTCTGTCAGAGGAGAACACGCCCCTAAGATGCAGAGGATAAAACCTCTGTCTTCCCTTCTGTCATTGCTTAGCCCTTCTTTTCTGCTATGCCGTTTTTATTTTTATTTTATTTTATTTTAAGTTTTACTTTGTTACTTATAATCTTTGTGCCTGCTACCTTCAAGTTAAACTTTTGTAGACCGTTCTTCTGAAGTTATAGCTGATCACTATGACTGAAAGTATAACAGAGTTTTCTTAAAGTCCTCTTAAATACCGCCTGAAACACCAGCCAGAACCAAGTACTTTTGATAGCAACTCTCGTTTTTGATAACTCGGAACTGTTGCGTGTGACCAGCGACAACCTTTCCTTAGTGAGCTTTAAATGAGTTTTGAAGCTGAGGCCAACATCAGATCCAGATCCAGATCCAGCACCCTGCCTATTAAGAGCTGAACGCCGCTGGCTGTCCTGTAGTCCGAACGGACCGACAGACGCCACCGCCAAGAACCAGCACATCCTGATCCACCAGAACCTTCAAGTTCCAGAACCACGGTGCCGAGTGAACTGAGCCGACATCGCCAAGGCCCTCCAGCCTCCTGTCTCAGCCTCCAGAGAGAGCTCCTCTCTCTCCTCCTCCCCTGGAAACCTGCCAGGGACGCTGACAGCTGACCCTGCCTGTGTGACTGCGGACCACTGCTGGATGCATCGCTGCTGGACCAAGGGCCCACGTGAAGTATAACAGCTGGTGCTAGTTCACATGTGGTGTCAGTGTAGCTCTGAGATCTATCTAAATCTACAGGGAGAGTAGTCAGTGGATCCTCTGTGGTTCTAACTACAACGTTCTTAAAGTCAGACAGGTTCCCCTTGTCCTCCGGTACAATCCGTATTCAGTTTCATTTCACTATCACCAATCCAAAGGTTTATCAGCAATGTTAGTGTTATGTCTTGATTGTTGTCTGTCTAGTGTCATTTCTGTCTTATCCGCCTTTATAGTCATTAGTGTTTCATGTTGATATTTAGCATTTATTAATAAAAAGGTGTATTAACCGCCACTTCGCTGCCTGGATATTTCTTCATAACAAGGTCTAAGAGGATCAATGCCACTGAGAACTTACACATTTAGAACTGAGACTGTTTAATGTTTAATGCTTAATTCTTAAGGTTAAAGACCTGAAGCCATCTGTGCTAAGAAAATAATCAGTTGAATTTCCCGTCCAATGACGGGTGGTGCCCCTATTGATACGAGAGCTTTTAATTAATTAATTAAATGGTAGTATAACTCGCTACATACTTTGGTGCCCGCGTTGTGAAGCACCTATACTTTCCTACATTTATTGGTGCCCCAGTGAGAGGCCTATAATATCCGCTACAAGAGAGACAGGGACAGAGACAGAGACAGAGAGAGACATAGAGACAGAGAGAGAGACAAAGAGAGACAGAGATAAAGACAGCGACAGAGAGAGAGAGAGAGAGAGACAGGGACAGAGCAAGACAAAGATAGAGAGAGAGGGGGAGACAGAGAGAAAGAGAGGGAGAGAGAAAAAAGAGAGACAGAGACCAAGAGAGAGAGAGAGAGAGAGAGAGAGGGACAGAGACAGAGACAGAGAGAGAGACAAAGAGAGACAGAGATAAAGACAGAGAGAGAGAGAGAGAGAGAGAGAGACAGGGACAGAGCAAGACAGAGATAGAAAGAGAGGGAGACAGAGCCTTCAGCAAGAGAGGGAGACAGAGACAACCCTAATTTTAACCCATGCCAGGAGTGGTGCGCTGGAACTTTCAGAGGCTGGTGGACCTGAAGCTGCCTGCCGTGGAGCTGCCTGCTGCCTTTGACCCTCTACTAATTACCGAGCTGAATGCAAGCTCGGTAAGAGTGCCGGGGAAGGCAAAATACCCAGTCCTGCAGGTCACAAATAGGGACACGGGGGAGAGGTTTGGACTGCAGTATGTGGAGTCAGGCTGTCGTCCTGTTGTCCTGAACTGGGACAAGCACAAGACACAGCAGCAGTCCTCCCCCCAGCGTGAAGAACATCCCTGCTCTGCTGCTGCAGGTGATCCTGATGCTCAGGTGATCCAGATTAATCACTCACTGCCAGTTACTGACTGACCAACAGACTGACTGACTGACTAAATCACTATGTTTGATGCTGTGTTTCAGGAGAGCACTGGCACTGTCCAGGGTGATCCGGTTGGAGCAATGCCGATTCTGTCTTCCCAGCAGTGCTCTGAAGCAGCTTTCCAGTCTCAGCCGCCCATGATGCTAGCGTTTGCCGTTGCTAAAGCAGAGTCTGAGTCTTTGATGGACGCAGGTGATTCAAATGACCCCCCTGCTGTGCTTCATACAGACCTCACAGTTAAAAACAGTAGGCAGATCAGCGCCAGCAGGCACGACCCAGAGTCTGCCAGCTGATAACCAACAACAGGAGCACACCAGCAAGTTAGCACAGAGCTGCTAACTAACAGGAACAAAGGAGCGACCGGATTCCTCCAGCCTGCAACCACAGCACGGACACGAACCACACCTTTCCTCCAGCAACAAGCTGAGAAAGCAGCACCCTCAAGGACACTTCTTCTCCCCCTTTAAGGACTAGTAACAAACTCTAACTGGGCATAATTAGCATAGCATTACTGCATACATGGTTTACCCTTGTTAATGTATTGACTTGCTTTAATGTTCATTGAGTTTGATTATTGTGATGTGTTGCAGATTACTGTGCATCCATTAAGTTTAGTTGATGTTAGCCTACAAACTAACCATCCTGTCTTAACCTGCACCTTTATCTCTCTCACACACACAGTCGGCAACAGGCCACTGAGGGACAAAGCTAAGCTAACAGCACTTAGCTTCCTTTGTCTCCTCAGCTCCACACCCCAGGGGGTCTGGCCACCACCATTTGGTCTCTCTCCCCCACCTTTGTGGGACCCATCTCACATTCCTCAGCCTTATCACACACACACACACACACACACACACACACACACACACACACACACACACACACACACTCTTCATATTATTGTTAGTTTAGTCATAGAGATTTAGTTAGATTGTTTGATTGATTTTGTTTCTGCAACAGCAGATGTCTTTAATACCTACTCTGCTTCAGCTGTACTTACAACCAAAGTACAAGTCCTTAATGCATAACAAATGATGTCCCTGAATTTTGCTCTGTTTTAATAAATGTTTTAATACCTGCTGTCTCCTTTAATGTTGTACAAGTGTGGACACTGCCAACCTCTACACTGTCAAGAACTCCAAAATCCTTCAGCTAGCTATCAATGTGGTAATTTTGGTAGTAATTATTAAATTAATTATAAAACATAATTCCAAATTGATAGTTTAGTATTTTTATGAGACTATATCAATTAAAACGGCTGTCTTTTCCTCGTTTTTCGAGATGGTGCCCCAATCGAGGTGGACTTTAATCAAAGTTCATTTATTTTAATAATTATTAATTATCTTTGATCGTTTCGTCGACGAGTTTGACAACTTTACCCAGTTCATCCGCATGTCCCCGGATCAGTGCCGGCCGTACGGGACCGAGTTTGTGGTCAAGTACGGCAAATTGCACGGCAAGATAAAAGCGCTGTGCGCAAGCGCATTCTCCGCGCTCGACAACTTTGAGCCACGCGACGCGAACTGCTACGGCGTGGACGGGGACCCCGTCGCTACCGGAGCATCTGCGGACGCTCCGCTCGTCCCCCTCGTGTCCGCGACTCAGGGAAAGGACCTTCTGGAATGGGCACCCGAGAACGCCACGGAATTCTTTGCGTGCGATGATGATGACGACGAAGACGGCCGCGAGCGCGGTTGGGAAGGCCACGGGGACAGAACAGCCCGGACTCATCCTCCGCCTCTGAGCCGTCCGATGTTCTCGGCCTCATCTCGTGTACTGAAGCGTTCTATCCCTCCTCGGAGGACTACGACGGCGAAGACGAGGGCGACGACGGCTACGGTCGGGTTGCTCAAACCTCGTCGGCTCGAGAGAAATGGGTCTGACGAAACGTACAAAACTCACTAACGTGTGCCTTTTGCAACCTTTTGTTACGATATAACCAAAGAAAGGATAACTACAATAAAGAGGCTCTTGCGATATGAAGTGTTTGTGTCATCTTGTCCTTATTCTTTTGTTGCACGCACGCACATGCGCAAAGGCACATCGTAGACCACCGGGTCACAGTGACCCAAGGGTCAACACGAGGGTTATTCTTTTGTTGCACGCACATGCGCAATGTGAAGGAAAATCATGTTTTATTATTATCTCATCATTCCAAATATTCTTTCCACCTGATTTGCATAAAAATATGTGATTACACTTCATTTTACATGTTTACAGAGTTCAGTGTGGTTGTTTTGTGTGAAGCACACCCACTGTAGCAGTATAATCTGAAACAATTATGGGACGTTTTGTTTGCCAACTGGAGGAATCGAACACGGCGTCCTGAAAATGTCCTCTACGGGTATACACGGCTGGCCGGCGCGTTCCAGTGACCTATACTCACTTGTATTGATCTTGGTTCTATTAGGGCTTAAGTGGAGGACTCCTCTTTATGGTGAGTCTGGTTTTCTTTAAGATTTAAATGGAGGATTCCATTTTTTTCTCTTCCTATAGATTGGTTATTTTACAGTTGAGACCTCCATTTTTGTAGTCTAATTTAATAAGGGATTTCCTTTTTGTTATTCTTCTTGATGTAGACTGGTAGCAGAGGAGGACTCCTTTACTTGATGAGAGATATGAAATCCTTCGATTGGATGGAGACAGAGCTTGAGGTGGCAGGTCTGTGGGGACCAAAGCCACCTCGTATGCCCGGCGGGGCTAGGTGCTCTGCCTCCTCTAACTCTCCCACTACTGTGGGAGAGCTGTCGGAGGAGAGCAGTGTGTATATCTCTATTGGATGGAGACAGAGCTTGAGGTGGCAGGTCTGTAGAGACCAAAGCCACCTCGTATGCCCGGCGGGGCTAGGCGCTCTGCCTCCTCCAACTCTCCCACGGTAGTGGGAGATCTGTCGGAGGAGAGCAGTGTGTGATCTCTCTATTGGTTTTTTCGGTGGTAGGTTTTTTAATCAGGGTGAGATGATATTTGCTTGGTTTAAGGAGAGTATACCTTCCGAGGGCACTGGCTGGGTTAGGTTTGGTGTAAATTATCTCGATGGCTCCCCCCACCTCGTCCATCGACTCGGCAGTTGAAAATGGGCAATGCACGGGCCTACGCACGCCATTATACTTCTCCCCTCCAGTTAAGTATATCATCTCACTATTCCCTTCCTTGTGGGTTATTACTCTTCAGCTGAGATCTGATTCCTTTATGATTTTAGTTCCATTCAGGTTTTTTCCTTAATGGAGGTCAAGAGGTCAAATTAAGGATTTTTTCATTTTCCATTCAATGTTCCAATTATGGTTTTTAAATATATCTTGTTCAGGTCATTTTCCTTTTTATTATTATTCTTTTCGTGAAGAATCGTTGAGATTTTAAATTTAATTCTGTTTAGCTCTCATAGCTTTTGAAGTATAGAGCCGTATAGAAGACGGGTGGAGACAGAGACTGGGGTGGAGGGTCTGTATGGACCACAGCCACCCCCTGTGCCTGACTGGGCTTTGTCACTCTGCCTCCTCCAACTCCTCACCACTGTGAGAAGTTGTTGGAAGAGAGTCGTATAGGAGAATTGATGTTGAGTCGGATGGAGACAGAGTCTGGGTTCTTTTCTCTTACTCTCGGGTTGGACTGTAGATATTAGAGGAAGATGAAGATGACACCATTTGGTTTTTACAGAGAGTATGCTGTCTGATGGCACTCGCTGGGTTAGGTTGGAGTAAGTTATCTCGATGGTTCCCCCCACCTCGTCTTCCGACTCGGCAGTTGAATTGGGGAACCAAAGGTATGCACTGGCCTACGCATGTCGCGATAGCTCTCAGTTCCCGTTAGGTGTATCATCTCTTCTCTTCCAGTTAAGTAAATCCTTTGAGGCAGTTATGATTAGGCGTGCCCTCTGAGAGGGTTAAGATTAGGCGTGGTTTAAGATTATGGTTAAGGTTAGGGTAACCGTTGAGGGCAGGTTTAACCTTTCATATTGAGTTTAAGGTTATCCAAGATGGTTAGGATTAGGCGTATCCTTTGAGATTGAGATTGAGATTTAAGATTAGGAATGGTAAGGGTTAGGGATTAGGAAAGAGGGAGAGGGCTAGAATATTTACAAGGTGAGACTCTCTCAAATTTGTCTCTCCCACTCATCCTCATTTCAAAGGTGGCAGTTTTTCTCTCACTAACAAATCTTTAAGATTTTTATGCTTTGTGTAAGGTGAGATAACCCTTACGTCAGGGAGTATCTCTACTCCTGAAAACACGTCTTGAAAATTGGCCCTCAAGTTGTTGTTCAAGATGCGGCAAGTCCTTGAGAAGGAGGTAATTAGAGGAAGCAATTTCTTATCATCCTTCTGTTTTACAGTCTGAAAAGTCTGCAGACAATGTCTGAGCATGGACTTAGAGTAGTTCCTCTCTAACAGTGCTGTAAACAATATCCTCTTTGCTTCATGAAAATCTTCTTCTCGTGTACATATCCTTTTGAAGCGCAAGAGTTGAGACTTCACGATCCCGGCAAAGGCATGTCTAGGATGTAAGCTCGACTTGAACAAGAGTGCATGCGTGTCGGTGATCTTAAAATGCACCTTGATGTCCAATGTGTGAGACGTGAGGAATGCTGGACCCTTAAATACTGTTGTATCCAAGAAATCGATTGTTTTGTCATCCAATTCGTATTTAAGTTGAATTGATGGGTCGTGGGAGTTCAATGTGTCTACAAATAATTTAAATTCGTCTTTGGTCCCAGCCCATATTCCCCAAATGTCATCCAAATAGCGCCAATAATGTAGTGGTTTGTGATGACATTTGGCAAAGACTTGTTCCTCCCAATCAGCCATGAAAATGTTTGCATAGGCAGGCGCAAATTTCTTGCCCATGGCCGTGCCTTTTATTTGGAGATAATATTTCTCGTTGAAAACTAAATCGTTTCTTGTCAAATTTATGTCCAACAGCTCCAACAATTCCTCATCTGGTCTTGCATCATCAGGGTATCATGCTGTCTATGATTCTCTCTTGCATTTGAATCCAAATGGAGGTAAGTAATTGCTGACTTTTGCTCGACGTTTGAAGTTCCGATCAAGAAACGTGGGTGCTGGTTTCATGAACTTGGGATAGATGGTGGTCATCTTGGCTGCTGCGTATCCTGGCTTGCACGCTCCTTCGCTGAGGTTGCCATACTTGTATGCCAACTCTGGTGGCAGTTTTGTGTCCAGCTGCAGCAGAAAGCCCTGCTTATCATACACAGCTTCTTCTTGAAGACCATCTGTCTGAACCACTTGAAATCCAGTGGTTTAAAAGCGGAAAAAACAAAAAGAGAGTCTTTTTCATAGTTTTCAGGCTTCTGGATAGCTCCCTCTGGATAGGTGATCCTCAGGGTGGTTTTGGTGCCTACGTCTTTGCCATAACCGCTTACTGGGGCTTCATTCAACCTCACTACAACATCATACTCGTCTATACGGGAGCCCAGAGACTTGTTGGACAGGATGCCCCCGTTCCCCACGACGATGCACCTTTTACAGCCAAGACTGTCCAGGTCCTCTCCAAGTCCATAATTTTTCGTGGCAGTTAAATTTGGAAGATCTTTTTAACACAATTCAATCCTGCTGGAATGTCAATATTAGTATACAGACTGTCCACGTCCATGGAGAAAAAATATGAATTCACGGGTATTTTAAAATTTTTAACAATTGAAATGAAATGATACGTATCCCTGACATAGGACGGATGTCTAGTGGATAGAGAATTGAAATGATGGTCAATGAATTCCACCGTGAAATAAGTCTCGCTGTGACAGTCTGATACAATAGGACGTCCAGGCGGTATCTGAAAAGGAACTGTCCATTTTTCTGGATCTTTATGAATTTTGGGCAAGATATAAAATCTACGTTCCCTTGGATTTGGTGTTCCCCTCAAATACCGTTCTTGTTTCTCTGTCATGAACTTTTTAGTTTTTAATTTGGTCAGAATATTCCTAACGATCAGAACAGTTTCCTTACAAATTGGCTCTGTCAGGGCCTTGTAATAAACTGAGTCGTTGAGCTGTCGCTCAACCTCAAAAATGTACTGTTCCCTGTCCAGGATAACGACTGCACTGCCTTTGTCGGCAGACTTGATTACAATTTGTTTTTTCTCCTGAGTTCCCATAAGGCCTTTGTCTCTTCCCTTGATAAATTATGAAGTTCCTGAAGAGGTTTGTAGAGTTTATGAAAAGTTTCGTAGTCTCTTTCAATGAGTTCTCCTACTTGGGACGGCAACTCTACCATTGATGGTGACCAAGTAGAAGGTCCCACAAAGGGCAGTGCTTCTTGTCGTTCAGAGTCCTTGAAAAACACTGCTATTTTAATTCTTCTGTGGTATTGTTTCATATCCAATAGAAATTGCTCTTTTTGGTCTTTGGTAATGTCCAATGTTGGAACAAATGTCAAACCTCTTTCCAAGAGAGACTTTTGCTGGAAACTCAGTTGAAACACCCTGGACAAATTAACAACATTCTTTGCGACCAAGGACTCCGTTGTCCCCGTCCCCTCCTGATTCAGGCTTACTGGGGAAGGATGTTTAAACACCTGATCCAATGGGTTAACATGGTCATGGCCGTTCGCTTGGTCCAATGAATTCTGTCCCTGACCGTGAAGAATTCACTTCTTTGCAAGGGAGGGAGGAATTGGGTGTTGTGTTTGATGTGTAATCAGGGTAGCTTGCTCCCTACCGGACAACTGCATGGAAAAATTAATCACAGGGATATAAACTGTAGTGTCAGGAAACTTCCTAGTAGTAGCCCTGTATGCGGCTTGCATCTGTCTAATGGCAGTTTCATTCGCTTCCTGATCCCTGGGGTTCATCCCGAATGATAACAGGATTTTTTCGACTTTAACTGTACTCCTGGATTTTTCAATGATTGCCTGTGCGTGGCAGAAGTTGGCCCCAGGATAGCTATCGATCTGCAGGTCCGGGACCTTGTGTTCCGGGATCCTGGATAGGTTTGAATCCCCTATGATGAGCCACTTCCTGTCCACAATCAAGTCCCAGTCAATCATCTTCCGATTCGTACGAATGTGTTGTGTGACCCTAAATCCACCGCGAAGTGGAGTTGAGGTGTGCATTCTTGAGGTATCCAGCACAAGCTCAAGCTCTTCCTCAAGCTCCTCTTCAAGAGGCTCTCCTTCTTGGTGAGCCTGAACATCCGTACGTTGTGGAGATCCCATAACTTCTCCATCTCTAGCTGTTGGACTCCTAGTAGGTGCCTCCCGAACAACTTGAGAGAGGTCATCAGGATCAATGTCCAACAAAGTACTGTTCTCCGGAATCACGCATCCTCCGGCCACTCTTGGTATCCGTTGAGGTTTTGGTGATTCTGTCCTTGGTCCCGTAGGACCTTGTTCCTGGTCTATCTGGACCAAGAATCCATCCATCTCTGGATCATCCTGTATCGGTGCCTGTACAATTGGTTCCTGATCAAGTTGGATCAAGGCGACAGTTTGTACTTGTAGATTCATCTCTGGAACGTCTTGTCCTTCTGGAATCTCTTATACTGATGTTTGCGTGGTTTGTTCCACTTGAACTGCTGCACTTGCTGGTGATTCCTGTTTGGTTTCTTTCTTCCACGTTGCCAGATGTTGATCAATCCTAAACTTCACTTCTTTTTTGTCAAACGTAATCTGCCCTTTTGAAAAATAGGGTTAGGAAACTTAAACTGAGCCACCTCCCTAAGGAGACGGAAGTGCACGGTCGATCGACACGGCAAGCATAGGGTTAGGGTTGGGTTGGGGTTGGGGTTCCGGGTACCAAATAGGGTAAGTAGCACTGGCCTATTGATCTAATGTGTAGTGTAGTGGGGAAGGCCGTGGTGGCCGACACCAGGGACCTGGGTTTAATCCCCAGGCAGAGCACCGTGAGGGAGAGAAGGAGAGCGGCCTACGGGGTGATCTTTTGCTCTGCTATGGTGGTATTTATTGCCATGTAAATGTAGGTTCAGGGCTGGGACAGCCAATCCAGGGATAGATGGATCCGTTAGGCCTTTCATTTAAAAATCATTAAGGCCTCCTGGAGTGGTGGTCCCCAGTCTGTGGATGATTGAAAAAGTGTTTTTTTCCGAAAAAGTTCCCCCAGAAAGTGTTTAGGAGCACGTTTCAGGCCATTTGGAGTTGATTGGAGTGAGTGACCAGTAGTTGGCGCTATAGCACTGAAATTAGAGAGTCAGGTAGCTTGGGTTAGGGTGAGTCTAGGCATAGTTGAATGGTGTCTGTGTGACATTCCTAGCCAAAGTTATGAACTTAAGATCTATTAAATCTGAGCACTTAGAATTGAGTGTTTTTTGGAAAAAAGAGTCTCCGGAAAGTGTCTAGGAGCAAGTTTTAGGCCATTTGGAGTGGATTGGATGCTACTCTAACCTGAGTTTTTTGGAAAAGTGAGTGACCACTAGTTGGCGCTATGGCGCTGAAATTAGAGTCAGGTAGCTCAGGTAGCATACTTGAATGGTGTCTGTGTGACATTCCTAGGTATTGCCTGGTAAACATCACTTGATGGATTGCCCTCTGCTGGCGGACAAGTGTTTTTCATCAATCTCAACTTGATCAAGGTAGGAGTATTTCAGGTAAGTTTTGGACTCTTTAGTCTCAAGGTAAGTATATAAAAGGAACAGGGATCCTGTTTCCATAAAACATGCTACTCACATATGTACACAATCATAAAATCATAAACAGAAAAGCAATAAATACATAAATGAATAGAATTCATGAAAGATATCCTTCTTTGTGGATTCCATTTTAGCCTGTACTGCTGTAAGGCTGATGGGACTATAGTGGTAATTACCCTCTTTGGCCGCCAGATGGAGACATTTCACCAGCTTCCAGTCCCTCCATTGAGCCAATAAGGCTTAACGCTATAGTGTTAGGTTCTTATATTGGCAGCTCAAGAACTCAACGGAGGTTTTCAGTGTGGTCTCACAAGCAGTTTATTCTGGTCACAGGTCACAGGTAAAGTCCTCACAGCGCCGGACTCAAGACGGACCGCGAGGGGCCGGTCAGAGGAGCCCCCTCTGGTGTGTCCTGTCCCGTCTCTGTCCCGTCTCTGTTTCCAGACATCTCATGTTTAAATGCTTGTTGGATATCCTAAAGTACGTAACCATTTCTGATTAACTGTTTAGGTCGGTGCGTCACAGATAGCACGTTCCTGTAGTGATGTTATGGTAATCTAACAGTTGGATGTTGGGTGCAAGGCGTGTATCTATAATCAAACTTCAGAATATGTTTTGCACAACAAAAGCACTACAATCAAGGTCTGTCTGGTACATTCTGGGGGTCAGATTGACATATTCTGTTCACTCTCATGAGGAGAGAGTAACTTTATTTGAGAAGGCCTGAAACATTCTATGGTCATATTAAATTCTAATTCAACAACATAGGGGATATGGCACACAGGACAGTGTCTCACAATAAAACAACATGCAAGGTAAGTATATAAAAGGAACAGGGATCCTGTTTCCATAAAACATGCTACTCACATATGTACACAATCATAAAATCATAAAGAGAAAAGCAATAACTACATAAATGAATAGAATTCATGAAAGATATCCTTCTTTGTGGATTCCATTTTAGCCTGTACTGCTGTAAGGCTGATGGGATTATAGTGGTAATTACCCTCTTTGGCCGCCAGACGGAGACATTTCACCAGCTTCCAGTCCCTCCATTGAGCCAATAAGGCTTAACACTATAGTGTTAGGTTCTTATATTGGCAGCTCAAGAACTCAACGGAGGTTTTCAGTCTGGTCTCACAAGCAGTTTACTCTGGTCACAGGTCACAGGTAAAGTCCTTGCAGCGCCGGACTCATAACGGACCGCGAGGGGCCGGTCAGAGGAGCCCCCTCTGGTGTGTGTGTCCCTCTGGTGTGTCCTGTCCCGTCTCTGTTTCCAGACATCTCATGTTTAAATGCTTGTTGGATATCATAAAGAACGTAACCATTTCTGATTAACTGTTTAGGTCGGTGCGTCACAGATAGCACGTTCCTGTAGTGATGTTATGGTAATCTAACAGTTGGATGTTGGTTGCAAGGCGTGTATCTATAATCAAACTTCAGAATATGTTTTGCACAACAAAAGCACTACAATCAAGGTCTGTCTGGTACATTCTGGGGGTCAGATTGACATATTCTGTTCACTCTCATGAGGAGAGAGTAACTTTATTTGAGAAGGCCTGAAACAATCTATGGTCATATTAAATTCTAATTCAACTCAGTCACACAGTCAACTCAGTCAGCTCACTCAGTCACTCAGGTAAGTAAATAAGTGCTCTTTGGTAATATGTGTTTCTCTCTGTTCTTTGTTTTAGGTGTTCACATTGTTAGGTTCTTATATTGGCAGCTCAAGAACTCAACGGAGGTTTTCAGTGTGGTCTCACAAGCAGTTTATTCTGGTCACAGGTCACAGGTAAATCCTTGCAGCGCCGGAATCATAACGGACCCCGAGGGGCCGGTCAGAGGAGCCCCCTCTGGTGTGTGTGTCCCTCTGGTGTGTCCTGTCCCGTCTCTGTCCTGTCTCTGTTTCCAGACATCTCATGTTTAAATGCTTGTTGGATATCATAAAGAACGTAACCATTTCTGATTAACTGTTTAGGTCGGTGCGTCACAGATAGGACGTTCCTGTAGTGATGTTATGGTAATCTAACAGTTGGATGTTGGGTGCAAGGCGTGTATCTATAATCAAACTTCAGAATATGTTTTGCACAACAAAAGCACTACAATCAAGGTCTGTCTGGTACATTCTGGAGGTCAGATTGACATATTCTGTTCACTCTCATGAGGAGAGAGTAAATTTATTTGAGAAGGCCTGAAACATTCTATGGTCATATTAAATTCTAATTCAACAACATAGGGGATATGGCACACAGGACTGTGTCTCACAATAAAACAACATGCAAGGTAAGTATATAAAAGGAACAGGGATCCTGTTTCCATAAAACATGCTACTCACATATGTACACAATCATAAAATCATAAACAGAAAAGCAATAACTACATAAATGAATAGAATTCATGAAAGATATCCTTCTTTGTGGATTCCATTTTAGCCTGTACTGCTGTAAGGCTGATGGGATTATAGTGGTAATTACCCTCTTTGGCCGCCAGACGGAGACATTTCACCAGCTTCCAGTCCCTCCATTGAGTCAATAAGGCTTAACGCTATAGTGTTAGGTTCTTATATTGGCAGCTCAAGAACTCAACGGAGGTTTTCAGTCTGGTCTCACAAGCAGTTTATTCTGGTCACAGGTCACAGGTAAATCCTTGCAGCGCCGGAATCATAACGGACCCCGAGGGGCCGGTCAGAGGAGCCCCCTCTGGTGTGTGTGTCCCTCTGGTGTGTCCTGTCCCGTCTCTGTTTCCAGACATCTCATGTTTAAATGCTTGTTGGATATCATAAAGTACGTAACCATTTCTGATTAACTGTTTAGGTCGGTGCGTCACAGATAGCACGTTCCTGTAGTGATGTTATGGTAATCTAACAGTTGGATGTTGGGTGCAAGGCGTGTATCTATAATCAAACTTCGGAATATGTTTTGCACAACAAAAGCACTACAATCAAGGTCTGTCTGGTACATTCTGGGGGTCAGATTGACATATTCTGTTCACTCTCATGAGGAGAGAGTAACTTTATTTGAGAAGGCCTGAAACATTCTATGGTCATATTAAATTCTAATTCAACAACATAGGGGATATGGCACACAGGACTGTGTCTCACAATAAAACAACATGCAAGGTAAGTATATAAAAGGAACAGGGATCCTGTTTCCATAAAACATGCTACTCACATATGTACACAATCATAAAATCATAAAGGGAAAAGCAATAACTACATAAATGAATAGAATTCATGAAAGATATCCTTCTTTGTGGATTCCATTTTAGCCTGTACTGCTGTAAGGCTGATGGGATTATAGTGGTAATTACCCTCTTTGGCCGCCAGACGGAGACATTTCACCAGCTTCCAGTCCCTCCATTGAGCCAATAAGGCTTAACACTATAGTGTTAGGTTCTTATATTGGCAGCTCAAGAACTCAACGGAGGTTTTCAGTCTGGTCTCACAAGCAGTTTACTCTGGTCACAGGTCACAGGTAAAGTCCTTGCAGCGCCGGACTCATAACGGACCCCGAGGGGCCGGTCAGAGGAGCCCCCTCTGGTGTGTGTGTCCCTCTGGTGTGTCCTGTCCCGTCTCTGTCCCGTCTCTGTTTCCAGACATCTCATGTTTAAATGCTTGTTGGATATCATAAAGTACGTAACCATTTCTGATTAACTGTTTAGGTCGGTGCGTCACAGATAGCACGTTCCTGTAGTGATGTTATGGTAATCTAACAGTTGGATGTTGGTTGCAAGGCGTGTATCTATAATCAAACTTCAGAATATGTTTTGCACAACAAAAGCACTACAATCAAGGTCTGTCTGGTACATTCTGGGGGTCAGATTGACATATTCTGTTCACTCTCATGAGGAGAGAGTAACTTTATTTGAGAAGGCCTGAAACAATCTATGGTCATATTAAATTCTAATTCAACTCAGTCACACAGTCAACTCAGTCAGCTCACTCAGTCACTCAGGTAAGTAAATAAGTGCTCTTTGGTAATATGTGTTTCTCTCTGTTCTTTGTTTTAGGTGTTCACATTGTTAGGTTCTTATATTGGCAGCTCAAGAACTCAACGGAGGTTTTCAGTGTGGTCTCACAAGCAGTTTATTCTGGTCACAGGTCACAGGTAAATCCTTGCAGCGCCGGAATCATAACGGACCCCGAGGGGCCGGTCAGAGGAGCCCCCTCTGGTGTGTGTGTCCCTCTGGTGTGTCCTGTCCCGTCTCTGTCCTGTCTCTGTTTCCAGACATCTCATGTTTAAATGCTTGTTGGATATCATAAAGTACGTAACCATTTCTGATTAACTGTTTAGGTCGGTGCGTCACAGATAGGACGTTCCTGTAGTGATGTTATGGTAATCTAACAGTTGGATGTTGGGTGCAAGGCGTGTATCTATAATCAAACTTCAGAATATGTTTTGCACAACAAAAGCACTACAATCAAGGTCTGTCTGGTACATTCTGGAGGTCAGATTGACATATTCTGTTCACTCTCATGAGGAGAGAGTAACTTTATTTGAGAAGGCCTGAAACATTCTATGGTCATATTAAATTCTAATTCAACAACATAGGGGATATGGCACACAGGACTGTGTCTCACAATAAAAACAACATGCAAGGTAAGTATATAAAAGGAACAGGGATCCTGTTTCCATAAAACATGCTACTCACATATGTACACAATCATAAAATCATAAACAGAAAAGCAATAACTACATAAATGAATAGAATTCATGAAAGATATCCTTCTTTGTGGATTCCATTTTAGCCTGTACTGCTGTAAGGCTGATGGGATTATAGTGGTAATTACCCTCTTTGGCCGCCAGAGGGAGACATTTCACCAGCTTCCAGTCCCTCCATTGAGCCAATAAGGCTTAACACTATAGTGTTAGGTTCTTATATTGACAGCTCAAGAACTCAACGGAGGTTTTCAGTCTGGTCTCACAAGCAGTTTATTCTGGTCACAGGTCACAGGTAAATCCTTGCAGCGCCGGAATCATAACGGACCCCGAGGGGCCGGTCAGAGGAGCCCCCTCTGGTGTGTGTGTCCCTCTGGTGTGTCCTGTCCTGTCTCTGTTTCCAGACATCTCATGTTTAAATGCTTGTTGGATATCATAAAGTACGTAACCATTTCTGATTAACTGTTTAGGTCGGTGCGTCACAGATAGCACGTTCCTGTAGTGATGTTATGGTAATCTAACAGTTGGATGTTGGGTGCAAGGCGTGTATCTATAATCAAACTTCAGAATATGTTTTGCACAACAAAAGCACTACAATCAAGGTCTGTCTGGTACATTCTGGGGGTCAGATTGACATATTCTGTTCACTCTCATGAGGAGAGAGTAACTTTATTTGAGAAGGCCTGAAACATTCTATGGTCATATTAAATTCTAATTCAACAACATAGGGGATATGGCACACAGGACTGTGTCTCACAATAAAACAACATGCAAGGTAAGTATATAAAAGGAACAGGGATCCTGTTTCCATAAAACATGCTACTCACATATGTACACAATCATAAAATCATAAAGGGAAAAGCAATAACTACATAAATGAATAGAATTCATGAAAGATATCCTTCTTTGTGGATTCCATTTTAGCCTGTACTGCTGTAAGGCTGATGGGATTATAGTGGTAATTACCCTCTTTGGCCGCCAGATGGAGACATTTCACCAGCTTCCAGTCCCTCCATTGAGTCAATAAGGCTTAACGCTATAGTGTTAGGTTCTTATATTGGCAGCTCAAGAACTCAACGGAGGTTTTCAGTCTGGTCTCACAAGCAGTTTATTCTGGTCACAGGTCACAGGTAAAGTCCTTGCAGCGCCGGACTCATAACGGACCCCGAGGGGCCGGTCAGAGGAGCCCCCTCTGGTGTGTGTGTCCCTCTGGTGTGTCCTGTCCCGTCTCTGTTTCCAGACATCTCATGTTTAAATGCTTGTTGGATATCATAAAGTACGTAACCATTTCTGATTAACTGTTTAGGTCGGTGCGTCACAGATAGCACGTTCCTGTAGTGATGTTATGGTAATCTAACAGTTGGATGTTGGGTGCAAGGCGTGTATCTATAATCAAACTTCAGAATATGTTTTGCACAACAAAAGCACTACAATCAAGGTCTGTCTGGTACATTCTGGGGGTCAGATTGACATATTCTGTTCACTCTCATGAGGAGAGAGTAACTTTATTTGAGAAGGCCTGAAACATTCTATGGTCATATTAAATTCTAATTCAACAACATAGGGGATATGGCACACAGGACTGTGTCTCACAATAAAACAACATGCAAGGTAAGTATATAAAAGGAACAGGGATCCTGTTTCCATAAAACATGCTACTCACATATGTACACAATCATAAAATCATAAAGAGAAAAGCAATAACTACATAAATGAATAGAATTCATGAAAGATATCCTTCTTTGTGGATTCCATTTTAGCCTGTACTGCTGTAAGGCTGATGGGATTATAGTGGTAATTACCCTCTTTGGCCGCCAGACGGAGACATTTCACCAGCTTCCAGTCCCTCCATTGAGCCAATAAGGCTTAACGCTATAGGGTGTAATTATGTGTGTCCAGTCTCCGTCCAGTGCACCGGGTCCTGTTCCTAGGTTCACTCAGTCACTCAGGTAAGTAAATAAGTGCTCTTTGGTAATATGTGTTTCTCTCTGGTCTTTGTTTTAGACTTGTCATCTTGCAAACACTTATCACTAAACTTTTGAGATGTATAACCTCCTTTTCCTTTCCGTAAAGCAATCGATACACTGGATTTCACCTGTTCTATTTCCGACATGTATTGGGCATAAAATATATACTCTACATTCTGAGCAAACCTGCCATCAGCATGTAGAACCCTGTTATTAAAGTACCGTGACAATGTCAGACGATTTGGTCGACTACTATGATATGTGAAACGACCCTGTGGGAACAACACAGGGAAGCATTTAGCTTCATTTGTCGGATCACCAAGAAGTCTAACAGGATTGTTCCCTTCTACCGGTGCCACATTCAAAACACCATCAAAATACTGATCAAGAGCTTCCTGACCAATGTCAACAGGCATTAAACATGTATCCTGGAACATGCAATGCTGCTGCCTGTCATGTAGAAGCTCATCTTCAACAACATCAGTAGAGGCCTCACCAATTACAATACCATTACTGTCCTTCACTAAAACCTCATCATTCTGTTCCCTGCAAAATTCATTCAACCAACCCTCATTAAACTGCACGTCTTCATAGTGTACATTTGTCGGTTTTAAATGCTTCAATGCCTGTCTAATGTGCAAGGTGTCTACAAACTGATATTCATAATGCCCTTTGTAAGTCAATTTACGTTTTAATTTCACACGCAACAAAGATCCTTCCATATTGGAACGAGGCAGCAGATTATTAGTCTGAACAATATTAGCTGGCACACATGTCACTGGCCCATGTACTCCATTTTGTCCACCTTTAGGTAATGCTAACATTTTCATAAATGGAATGTTTAAAGCAATTAAATGCTGTTCTAAGCTATTAAGACATGCCAATACTGGTGGAACAAAATCAACTCCCAAATTATTCACTGCAGACTCAGGTGGCAGTTCACCTCTATTGATCTTATAATGACATGTGTAGCAAATCCACAACTGACCTCTAGCATTATACAGTCATCACTACATTTGTGTAAATACTCCTCAGTAATACACTTATTTGCCACTAAAGCCACTTGTTTCCTCTTGTAATAATCATCCCTTTTACAATTCAAAACCTGATGTCTAAATAACAGTCGATGGCAAACACAACACACAAAATCTGGCCCGTCTTTTACTTGATCCAAAAACTGCTCCATTACAAAATCAAACTGCTGTGACTTTTCTTTCCTCTGTTGCATCCTCAACTTGTTACCTACTTGAACCTGCTTCTTATGCTCTGGATTTCCATGATATTTCTTTTTACTCATTTCTTTAACTTTCTGCTTATGCAACACATTACTCTGATATTTCATTACACTAGTTTCCTTACGTGTCTGTCTATGAAACACATTATCCCAATATGTCCTTTTTCTCATTTCTCTTTTCCTAACTAACACATTCTCCTGATATTTCTGTCTTTTGTTTTCTTTAACTCTTTCTCTAAATAACACATTCTGATATTTCTGTCTTTTGTTTTCTTTAACTCTTTCTCTAAATAACACATTCTGATATTTCTGTCTTTTGTTTTCTTTAACTCTTTCTCTAAATAACACATTCTCCTGATATTTCTGTCTTTTGTTTTCTTTAACTCTTTCTCTAAATAACACATTCTCCTGACATTTCTGTCTTTTGTTTTCTTTAACTCTTTCTCTAAATAACACATTCTCCTGACATTTCTGTCTTTTGTTTTCTTTAACTCTTTCTCTAAATAACACATTCTCCTGATATTTCTGTCGTTTCTTTTCTTTAACACTTTCCCTAAATAACACATTCTCCTGATATTTCTGTCGTTTCTTTTCTTTAACTCTTTCCCTAAGCAATACATTTGCCTGATATTTCTTTTTTACCATTGCTTTAATTGTTTCCCTATGGCACACAGTGAGATCTCATTTTCGTTTGTAAGTTCAGTTTCCTTTTCAAATACTTAGAAAAACAGTAATTACTAACATTTGCTTTACTCAATGTTTGTCCATCCGATACATCAATACAAGCTACTCCGTTACTCCCTAAACCTGAATTTGAAACTGTCCTTTTCTCTACACTTTGCCGTCTAATATTGTATGCTCTAGAATACAGTGTATTCCCTTTACAATAACCATAACACATCTGCACTTTAGGCTGAAGAACACAAACAACTGTTTCATAATGGTTACCATTACCAATAAATAGATCCCCTGCTTTGACAAACATCTTTCCTTGCTGCTATATTCCAGCCAACGATCATCACAATACGTATAAATACTCACTCCTAAACAATCTGCTGCTGCTTGGATTTCAACCTCAGTGGCCCAACTGCCAACATATCGCATTTTTGATTTGGTTATGTACTCTACCACTGAGGAATACTCACTTCTCAAAAAACTCTGATAATCTCCTGCATTGTTTTCTATTTGTTTAACCACAGCAAGCCTTACTTTCCTGTGGTTCTTCTGTGTACCACTCACAGCTTGACACAGTGCTCTAAAGAAACAATTACCATCAGCCACTATAGTCTCAGTCTTACAAGGACTTCCCAACAAACCAACTACTGCAGACATGGGTGAATCATATCTTTCAAACTCTACATTCAACTGTCTACATAAACTTTGTGCAACTTCTGTACTAATGGGGTTAAAATGTAACTGTCTGGAAGTTGCATCACTGACAAACACAACATCTGAGTTAACTTCAACGTCTCTTCCATCAAGCATTTCAGATGCTGAACTTCCAAATGAAATCGTACCCATCATACCTTTATCAAAGCTACTCAGCACACTACTTTCCACTAAATCAAAAACCACACCAGCAGATCCATGCATCTTATTAAAGCCTGCACTGCTTCCCTCTCCTAAACACACAGACCTGGGGCTGGTTTCAACTGAGTCTACAACACAAACTCCAGCAATCTCAAACATGGTGTCATTTGCACCAAGCAATGCAGTCAAATTACAAAGATGATCATGCAGATCATCAACACAGCTAAAATATACAACAACACTACTTCCATCTACATCTGGCATTCCAGCAGCATCACGTGAATGAGAGTCAACCACTGCGTACCGTCCATTCTGACAAATGATGTTCCGACTCACAGTGAACAAACACGTGCTATATTTACCAAACATGAAATTCAATCCATCCCTAAGTGACATGCAAGCACCAGACTGGATGAAAAGGTCATCAACACCATTTACATCCCCGCTTACATAGTCACCATACTTAAACTGATAACTCTGTCCATCAATCACTGCCTGCTTGGGTAGATCAGGAACACACAACAGATCAGATCCTCCACTGATCATGTTGTTATCACTCAAATACGTATACAACCTGTCACCTAGAAAAAGAACTGTGTCCAAATCTTTAGTCCTCCAGGAGAAAACACTGTCACCTGAATGTTTTGCTATACTAGCCAGACCTACTGCCATACACTGAACTCCTGCATTTTCAAATAGATTATTGCCCTGATGAAACGAACCACTTACACTCATACAAACCCTGACTGAACTACAGTCATCTCGCTCAGCTGCAACATGTGGTGCTGTAGCATCAGTCTGCCTTGTGGTGGATACGGTAGTACACTGCGTCTTGGAACCATCCTCCTCCACAGCCATGTCAACAGGACTCGCAGGGGACAGCTCTGCAGGCACCTCCACAACACCTGATGCTCCATCCACCTACAAACAATGAACAATTGAATAAACAGCATAAACAAGAACAATGTTTTACAATGCAATTATATGACATGAAATGTTAGCCGCCACTTAAATTGGTACACTCAATGCCATGTAGACTTTAGGCACCACTAGCCAAACTACTACTGAACAAGATTACACACTTAACTGTGTTTTCCTAATTTATGTTGCATTGACAACAACATTCAAACACATTATGGAAATTTGTAGAACATCTTTTACACAACCAAGACCAACCTCCACGCATGCAGCCGCAATCTCACCACTTCCACAGGATGGCTCTGTGGAAGTACTAGATGTTGCCTCCATCTACAACAAAACAAAAATTGAATGACTTTCTTAATCAAACAAAGTTTGATTTACTTACATACACACACACACACACACACACACACACACTATGAATGACATTAAAATAAGATCAAATGTCATTACAATGTCTGAGTTAAGTAGATAAAATGGTTACAGTCTTGGGCAAATACAACACATAAGAATTTAATTCTAAGACACCACTGTTACCTCGACCTGCAAAGAAACACTTTAATGCAATAAAAATGAATTTGTAAAACAAACACCTTGTGATTATGTAAAAATGGAACTGCTGCTTCTCTACTCAAACAATTCAATGATTAAGTCACACTAATAAAAACCCAAACCTGCTGCTTAGCAGGTCGTCTCTTGGAGGCAACTGATCTCTGCTGCTTGGCCACCTTAGGTTTCTAATGAATAAAAAGAAAATACACATTGTAAATCCATATTTGGGCCACAGGTCTGTTGGAGCCATCTTAACAGTTATTGTTAGAATGTGTCAGTAATAAGAACATGTCTTAAACACCACATACAATCTATATGCAAAATACCTTTGTGGCAAAAGCAACAGGCTCCACTGATTCCACAGAACTGCAGTCTGATGGAACAACTTTATCCATAGCATCCAACATGGCAGCACTAAACAGGACATTGGATGGCGGGATGGAAGAGTCTCTCAGCACCTAAATCATAACAATGCAGAAAGAGAAGAATTTGTAAAAACAATTCATGTACATATAATCAACATGTCCTACTTCTACAACTCAAAACAAACAAACCTGGTGCTGAACCATCCTTTTCTTTTTCGGTACAACACAGGACACCTCAGGTTGTCCAGGTTGACACCTCTGAAATGACAAATAGCATAGATTATATATTAAAAGGAAAAACTACTTTATATACACATTAGCAATGTACAGTGCTTATGTCATATCACTTATAGAATCCCTTTACCTTCTTGCCCTGTCCAACTACTGTCCACGCAAACGGGTCTGCTGGTGGACGGGGTGACACTTCCTCTCCTTTAACAGCCACCTTGGGAGCAAATCTAGGCGTCCATGGCCTGGGAGGGGCCAGCGGCTTTGGTGGGGCCGTTTCGAGTGACTGATGGGATGCAGACCACAGCAACTGGGCCAGAATTGGCATCCCAACAGTGTCACTCAAGTGGATCTACAAAATGAAAACCTCAAGTTAAGTCTATGAACACATTTAATAACGTCTGCCATGCCAACTGAACACAACACAAAAGAATTTTACACCAACTACCATTTACCAGCATTATATTCAACTTACGCCATCTCTGCTCCACAGATCAAGGTGGTTCAACGGAAAGTGCTCAGAGGAAGACAAGTACTTCACCCCTTAAAAAGAGAAAACATTAAATACTAAAATAAAAAATGACCACATAATTGTATTTCACATTTTATTAATTATAAAACCATGATCAATATTCATCAAATTCTTATATTTACTCTGTTTGCCCAAAATATAACATGCAGGTGTATCAACCCTTTTTAAAAACATACCCATTCGTGCTGCAATGCGGTGGTTCCTGTGGGAACACCTCCATCTGTAGGCGCGGAGGAAAGTCCAGCACAATCACCTGAAAATATACCACATGTTCATTAGAAAAGCACTTGAGTGCAATGAAGTACACCTTTAAAAAAAATGATTTGATTGATTTGTTCATTAATTATACATTAATCATCTAAAAAACACAAAATAACAAAAATATACTACCAATAGCAAAAAACAAAAAAATAAGCCTACTTTTGGCCATCGGCTGCAAGCACTGGCAAGGAACTTAGCGAAGTCTGCCCCTGCCTCACTAGCAGTCCTGCTGGCCGTCAGATTGTTGCTGGGTGCCAGAAGACACACTGCATCAGGACACCGAGGGACGACAGCATTAACGAGCTCCGTCCTCAGGTCATCCGTAGCAGCACCAGGCGTTGACATGATACCAAAGGACAGCCTGCCCTCTGGCATCTGCACAATCAAGAGTCAAGAGTCACCTACAAGAAGAACGAACTACAACAAGAGAAAAGATTTCTTAGGAATATAGGAAAAAATAGTCGCTGTACATCACTGTTTTTTCGTTCAGAAATTGAACATCATAAATACCTTCTTGTCTGGCACCTCAGAAGGAATGACCAATTTGTGACTGCGACCAGTCAATGGTGAAATTGGCCATCTGTTAACACGATGACGAGGTCCTGTACCCCTGCCTATTTAGAAAAAGACAAGTCCCCAACGTAAGACTCTTTACATGGAACAAATTAACCACACAACTGGACCCTTTTCTGAAACAAAACTGTACAAAATGCCAGGAAAAACATTTACATACATAATAAAAACAATCAATGAAAAATGGCTGGCTACATACGTGCAGGGGTAGCATCGGACTGCTCAAATGTGACTTGCGGCGTCTCTCGCTCAGCCAGTCTCTTCTTGGCTGCCAGGGAGCAACGATATGCCTTGCCACGAGGCATCTAAAAAAACAAATGTGAAAAGTAGGCTCAAATGATTAATGATTACATTTAAATATAAAATAGGTGACATTAAACAAAACAGTATTTTTTGTTTTAGATTAACACAAAACATTTGACTTAAGCTGAAAAAAAAAGACAACTGTACAAACTCCATAATGTCAACAAAATACTCAAAATATTGTACTAAACTTTTAACTACTAATTTCTTATCTCATCTCAACACTGGTGTAATGTGCAAATTTCCCCTTATGGGGGGGTCAATAAAGTAAAAATTACATCATTAGCCCTCAGTTGATTTGGCATTCCCCATGTTCCCTTTAGGCACATCACTAATAACACCCATACAATTAATAATTTACTCACATTGCTTCAATGAAGAAATGACGTCCAAGAAAATGATACAATGCGTCACAGTCTTGCCTTCCTGATGGTTAGCTCAACTGAAAGAGAAGAAAGACAATTTACTCCCATAAATATTACTGACATGTAAGTACTTATCAAAATTGCATTCAATGTCTACCTTATGATGCTACTTGAAAATGTTATATGAACCACCTTACTACAAGAAACTCAATCAAGTGTTCACTGTTACAGTAAACAAAATGTGGTGATTAAATACAACGTGACTGTCAAAGCTCTACAAAACCTAGTATAAAATTATAACTTATAAAATGTAACATGTTAAGCTTTAATGCGGATTTGTATTCCATCAACATATCATGTTAATTTAAACAATTATACAACAGTGCAGAATGAACTTGCTGAACAGTAACACTTACTGTTGAACATGACAAGCTGTTTAAAATGACCAACAAGTCCAAAATAACCTAATCCTGTATTACATTAACATAAATGAGAATTTACCAAAAAAATAAGTTTGATAAATTAATACGCACGTGACTACACACAGTACACATTTATTATTAAACACTCCAATTCAATTCAATTCAATTCAATTTTATTTGTATAGCCCAATATCACAACAGAGTGTCTCATAGTGCTTTACAAAGTTCACTGAAATAAACAAGTGTAAGCGAACAAACAATATAAAAAAAAAGAGTCCAGCAGTCGATGAGGCCAAAGGATCAGTCCGGTGGATCAGTCCGAGGCATCACCTGCCCTTTATGACCCTCCTTCTTCGGGAAGGAAAAACTCAAAAAACCCAGTGGGAAAAGAGAAACCTCCGGGAGCACCACAGTGAAGGAGAGATCCAGCTCCCAAGGACGGACAGGCTGTAGCCATGGACAGACGCACATCCATTGGCTGGTGGAGAACCACATCAGCGGGGCCAGGACCAGGATCCACAGGAACCAGGGAACCACATCAGCAGGACCAGGACCAGGATCCATAGGAACCAGAGAACCACATCAGCGGGACCGGGACCAGGACCCACAGGAACCAGAGAACCACATCAGCGGGACCGGGACCAGGACCCACAGGAACCAGAGAACCACATCAGCGGGACCAGGACCAGGATCCATAGGAACCAGGGAACCACATCAGCGGGACCAGGACCAGGATCCACAGGAACCAGAGAACCACATCAGCAGGACCAGGACCAGGATCCACAGGAACCAGAGAACCACATCAGCGGGACCGGGACCAGGACCCACAGGAACCAGAGAACCACATCAGCGGGACCAGGACCAGGATCCATGGGAACCAGGGAACCACACCAGCAGGACCAGGACCAGGATCCACAGGAACCAGAGAACCACATCAGCGGGACCGGGACCAGGACCCACAGGAACCAGAGAACCACATCAGCGGGACCGGGACCAGGATCCATAGGAACCAGGGAACCACATCAGCGGGACCAGGACCAGGATCCACAGGAACCAGAGAACCACATCAGCAGGACCAGGACCAGGATCCACAGGAACCAGAGAACCACATCAGCGGGACCGGGACCAGGACCCACAGGAACCAGAGAACCACATCAGCGGGACCAGGACCAGGATCCATAGGAACCAGGGAACCACATCAGCGGGACCAGGACCAGGATCCACAGGAACCAGAGAACCACATCAGCAGGACCAGGACCAGGATCCACAGGAACCAGAGAACCACATCAGCGGGACCGGGACCAGGACCCACAGGAACCAGAGAACCACAGCAGCAGGGCCAGGACCAGGATCCACAGGATCCACAGGAACCAGAGAACCACATCAGCAGGGCCAGGACCAGGATCCACAGGATCCACAGGAACCTGAGAGATGAGAAAGCACAGAAACGCTCCGGGGAAGATAGCAAGTTAGAGGCAGACATTTGGCTGACATGAGACATAACGATGGAGAGGAAGAGGAGGAGAGAGAATAGAGGAGCTCAGTGCACCATAGGAGTCCCCCGGCAGTCTGAGCCTATAGCAGCATAACTAGGGGCTGGTCTAAGGCCTGAGCCAGCCCTTAAATATATGCCTTGTCAAAAAGGAAGGTTTTTAGTCTACTCTTAAATGTAGAGAGGGTGTCTGCCCCCCGAACCCAAACTGGAAGGAGGTTCCACAGGAGAGGAGCCTGATAGCTGAAGGCTCTGCCTCCTGCACTACTTTTGGAGACTTTAGGAACCACCAGTAGACCTGCATTCTGGGAGCGCAGTGCTCTAGTGGGGTAGTACGGTACTATGAGCTCTTTAAGATATGATGGGGCCTGACCCTTAAGAGCCTTGTAGGTGAGGAGAAAGACTCTATTCTAGATTTTACTGGAAGCCAATGAAGAGAAGCCAGTACAGGAGAAATGTGGTCTCTTCTTTTAGTTCTCATCAGAACACGAGCAGCAGCGTTCTGGACCAACTGGAGAGTCTTTAACGACTTATTGGGGCAGCCTGATAATAAAGAGTCCAACCTAGAAGTGACAAATGCATGGACCAATTTTTCTGCATCATCAGTGGATATGATGGGCCTGATTTTGGCAATATTACGTAGATGGAAAAAGGCAGTTCTAGAAATCTGTTTAATGTGGGAGTTAAAGGACAAATCCTGATCAAATAAGACTCCCAGATTCCTCACAGTGGAGCTGGAGGCCAGAGTGATGCCGTCCAGAGCAGTTAAGGTAGTGGAAAAGCTGTCTCTGAGGTGTCTGGGGCCGAGCAAAATAACTTCAGTTTTATCTGAATTTAGCAGCAGAAAGTTGCTGCTCATCCAGGACTTTATGTCCTTAAGGCAGATTTGAAGTTTAATCAACTGATTGGGTTCATCTGGCTTTATTGATAAATATAATTGTGTATCATCTGCGTAACAGTGGAAATGAATGGAGTGCTTCCTGATAATATTACCAAGAGGAAGCATATATAAGATAAAGAGTATTGGTCCAAGCACTGAGCCTTGTGGAACTCCATGTCTAACCTTAGTGTGGACAGAGGATTCGTTATTAATATGTACAAACTGAAATCGATCTAATAAATAGGACTTAAACCAGCTTAATGCAGTTCCTTTTATACCAATGAACTGTTCCAGCCTCTGTAACAGGATGTGAACATACAAGGTTAAATGCCACAAACAGGGGATGCAGGATCTGTGATGGCAAGTAAGTCAGCAGGCAGCTATTGAACTTCAGAGTCTTGGGTGTGCACAGGCAAAGGAATTTTTTTAAAAACTTTCCCAACACTCCAGATGGGGTGGGAGGTGCACTGGATGTCAAGCGTTTTGTTGTCTGGTTGTTTTTAATCTCTTCAGCGTTCTCCATCTGTCCTTAATATTAACATTTGTTCGATCCTTGGTGGAACAAAACGCCGGGGAGATAGAGCGGTTTGGATTAGGGAGAGGTCAAAGGTAAGAGGTGAGGGTTAATTGAGGGTGGTGAAGTGAATATGTGAGTGGTGGTGGGCTGAAGAGGCAGGGAAGAAGATGGGTTTGGGAAGGTCTGAGGGGAATCTGGGATTGGGAAGGCCCCCCTTTGGGGGGCGATGGGTAGGGGGTAAGGGTATGGGATGAGGTCATGGGTTCCAAGAGGGGTAGAGGAGTGGATTTGGGAGTGGATGGATGGGGTAAAGAGGGGTGGGGATACAAAGGTAGGGGAACATGGGGATGGGAGGAGTTGGGGTTGGGGGAGGGGGAAAAGGCGCTGGGTTAATGTTATGGGAGGGGTTTAGGTAGAGGTGAAGGTAAGAAGAGAGGAGGGAGGGAGGGTCCAAGAGTGAGATTTGGGGAGAGGTTCTCTCTCCATCCTGAACTCCTCTTTGGTCTCCTCCTCTGAGCCCAGCTTCCCCTCTTTAGCTTCCTGCATGATGTCATCGGGTTCTTCTCCGTGTTTGGAAACGGCAAGATCTCTGACTTGTGCAGCGCCTGCATGTCATACATCGTTCCCAGATGATCCCAGATGACGGAGGAGGAAACCTGACGGCCGATGTTCTGACTGAACTTGTCTCTGATACAGATCAGTGGAGATCCGTCTAAGACGGTGAGGTGGCGCTGAGCCCGCCCCTGGAATGGGGCGAGAGGTGCACCTTTCAAAAAATACCTTCTCTTTTACCCTGCTTGTCAACTAGCTTTGATTAGCCTAGCCAGCATTTCACACGATCAGTTCTCCTTTCAGCCTGTTAACGTTACATTCGGTGCCCTGAACCCGTCCCTGGAATGGGGCGGGAGGTGCTCTGTCCATCCCCCAGTTGCGCCATCCTGTTTGTGGATGGATTCTGAATCCAATTGTTAGGCTTTTATCCCAATCTTCACAAACAACTTTGCAGGACATAATATTTCCAAAGGCTGAGAAGGTGTCATACAGTGCCTCGTGAACATGGTGTAAATGGCAGTGTGGCCAAGGGGAGTCCCCAGCACTTTCCTCATTAACCTCCAGCAGGACTCACAAAACTTGGCCCTTGGCTGCCAGTGAACTCAAAGTCATCATCTCGATCCCAGTGCTTGAGAGAAAGGGTGGAGAGGGGTGTAGCATTGGCAAACTCCAAGTTGGCAAAGTGCCAATTAGGTAAGAGGGTGTGTGGGAGGTTATGAGTACTCCAGGTAAATAGCCATTCCTTACGGTCAGGTGGCTGCCAGGTGTGTTTTTGAGCACAGGCAGTCTGTGTGCGCCCCACAGTGCCATTCCAACAAAGAATACAGCTTCCTCTTAACAATGGTGCATCCTCCATGTGAAGCCTCTCTTCCATTGTGCGGCACATGGTGTAAATGGCAGTGTGGCCGAGGGGAGTCCCCAGCACTTTCCTCATTAACTTCCAGCAGGACTCACAAGACTTGGCCCTTGGCTGCCAGTGAACTCAAAGTCATCATCCCGATCCCAGTGCTTGAGAGAAAGGGTGGAGAGGGGTGTAGCATTGGCAAACTCCAAGTTGGCAAAGTGCCAATTAGGTAAGAGGGTGTGTGGGAGGTTATGAGTACTCCAGGTAAATAGCCATTCCTTACGGTCAGGTGGCTGCCAGGTGTGTTTTTGAGCACAGGCAGTCTGTGTGCGCCCCACAGTGCCATTCCAACAAAGAATACAGCTTCCTCTTAACAATGGTGCATCCTCCATGTGAAGCCTCTCTTCCATTGTGCGGCACATGGTGTAAATGGCAGTGTGGCCGAGGGGAGTCCCCAGCACTTTCCTCATTAACCTCCAGCAGGACTCACAAAACTTGGCCCTTGGCTGCCAGTGAACTCAAAGTCATCATCCCGATCCCAGTGCTTAAGAGAAAGGGTGGAGAGGGGTGTAGCATTGGCAAACTCCAAGTTGGCAAAGTGCCAATTGCTCATCCCTGGATGACTGGTAAACGTCACTTGGTGGATTTGCCTCAAGGTAAGACTATTCCAGGTAAGTTTTGGACTCTTTAGTCTGGCCCCAGTGGTCCTTGGGATCCTCCAGAATGGCTGTGTCCAGCGCAGCATACTCCTGCCTTACCAACAGGAGTAAGCTGTACTGGGCACATACAAACTATATACAAAGTTATACTACATACAAACTATATACAAGGTTAAATGCCACAAACAGGGGATGCAGTGTCAGAGTCTTGGGTGTGCACAGGCAAAGGAATTTTTTAAAAAACTTTCCCAACACTCCAGATGTGAATATGTGAGTGGTGGTGGGCTGAAGAGGCAGGGAAGAAGATGGGTTTGGGAAGGTCTGAGGGGAATCTGGGATTGGGAAGGCCCCCCTTTGGGGGGCGATGGGTAGGGGGTAAGGGTATGGGATGAGGTCATGGGTTCCAAGAGGGGTAGAGGAGTGGATTTGGGAGTGGATGGATGGGGTAAAGAGGGGTGGGGATACAAAGGTAGGGGAACATGGGGATGGGAGGAGTTGGGGTTGGGGGAGGGGGAAAAGGCGCTGGGTTAATGTTATGGGAGGGGTTTAGGTAGAGGTGAAGGTAAGAAGAGAGGAGGGAGGGAGGGTCCAAGAGTGAGATTTGGGGAGAGGTTCTCTCTCCATCCTGAACTCCTCTTTGGTCTCCTCCTCTGAGCCCAGCTTCCCCTCTTTAGCTTCCTGCATGATGTCATCGGGTTCTTCTCCGTGTTTGGAAACGGCAAGATCTCTGACTTGTGCAGCGCCTGCATGTCATACATCGTTCCCAGATGATCCCAGATGACGGAGGAGGAAACCTGACGGCCGATGTTCTGACTGAACTTGTCTCTGATACAGATCAGTGGAGATCCGTCTAAGACGGTGAGGTGGCGCTGAGCCCGCCCCTGGAATGGGGCGAGAGGTGCACCTTTCAAAAAATACCTTCTCTTTTACCCTGCTTGTCAACTAGCTTTGATTAGCCTAGCCAGCATTTCACACGATCAGTTCTCCTTTCAGCCTGTTAACGTTACATTCGGTGCCCTGAACCCGTCCCTGGAATGGGGCGGGAGGTGCTCTGTCCATCCCCCAGTTGCGCCATCCTGTTTGTGGATGGATTCTGAATCCAATTGTTAGGCTTTTATCCCAATCTTCACAAACAACTTTGCAGGACATAATATTTCCAAAGGCTGAGAAGGTGTCATACAGTGCCTCGTGAACATGGTGTAAATGGCAGTGTGGCCAAGGGGAGTCCCCAGCACTTTCCTCATTAACCTCCAGCAGGACTCACAAAACTTGGCCCTTGGCTGCCAGTGAACTCAAAGTCATCATCCCGATCCCAGTGCTTGAGAGAAAGGGTGGAGAGGGGTGTAGCATTGGCAAACTCCAAGTTGGCAAAGTGCCAATTAGGTAAGAGGGTGTGTGGGAGGTTATGAGTACTCCAGGTAAATAGCCATTCCTTACGGTCAGGTGGCTGCCAGGTGTGTTTTTGAGCACAGGCAGTCTGTGTGCGCCCCACAGTGCCATTCCAACAAAGAATACAGCTTCCTCTTAACAATGGTGCATCCTCCATGTGAAGCCTCTCTTCCATTGTGCGGCACATGGTGTAAATGGCAGTGTGGCCGAGGGGAGTCCCCAGCACTTTCCTCATTAACCTCCAGCAGGACTCACAAAACTTGGCCCTTGGCTGCCAGTGAACTCAAAGTCATCATCCCGATCCCAGTGCTTAAGAGAAAGGGTGGAGAGGGGTGTAGCATTGGCAAACTCCAAGTTGGCAAAGTGCCAATTGCTCATCCCTGGATGACTGGTAAACGTCACTTGGTGGATTTGCCTCAAGGTAAGACTATTCCAGGTAAGTTTTGGACTCTTTAGTCTGGCCCCAGTGGTCCTTGGGATCCTCCAGAATGGCTGTGTCCAGCGCAGCATACTCCTGCCTTACCAACAGGAGTAAGCTGTACTGGGCACATACAAACTATATACAAAGTTATACTACATACAAACTATATACAAGGTTAAATGCCACAAACAGGGGATGCAGTGTCAGAGTCTTGGGTGTGCACAGGCAAAGGAATTTTTTAAAAAAACTTTCCCAACACTCCAGATGTGAATATGTGAGTGGTGGTGGGCTGAAGAGGCAGGGAAGAAGATGGGTTTGGGAAGGTCTGAGGGGAATCTGGGATTGGGAAGGCCCCCCTTTGGGGGGCGATGGGTAGGGGGTAAGGGTATGGGATGAGGTCATGGGTTCCAAGAGGGGTAGAGGAGTGGATTTGGGAGTGGATGGATGGGGTAAAGAGGGGTGGGGATACAAAGGTAGGGGAACATGGGGATGGGAGGAGTTGGGGTTGGGGGAGGGGGAAAAGGCGCTGGGTTAATGTTATGGGAGGGGTTTAGGTAGAGGTGAAGGTAAGAAGAGAGGAGGGAGGGAGGGTCCAAGAGTGAGATTTGGGGAGAGGTTCTCTCTCCATCCTGAACTCCTCTTTGGTCTCCTCCTCTGAGCCCAGCTTCCCCTCTTTAGCTTCCTGCATGATGTCATCGGGTTCTTCTCCGTGTTTGGAAACGGCAAAATCTCTGACTTGTGCAGCGCCTGCATGTCATACATCGTTCCCAGATGACGGAGGAGGAAACCTGACGGCCGATGTTCTGACTGAACTTGTCTCTGATACAGATCAGTGGAGATCCGTCTAAGACGGTGAGGTGGCGCTGAGCCCGCCCCTGGAATGGGGCGAGAGGTGCACCTTTCAAAAAATACCTTCTCTTTTACCCTGCTTGTCAACTAGCTTTGATTAGCCTAGCCAGCATTTCACACGATCAGTTCTCCTTTCAGCCTGTTAACGTTACATTCGGTGCCCTGAACCCGTCCCTGGAATGGGGCGGGAGGTGCTCTGTCCATCCCCCAGTTGCGCCATCCTGTTTGTGGATGGATTCTGAATCCAATTGTTAGGCTTTTATCCCAATCTTCACAAACAACTTTGCAGGACATAATATTTCCAAAGGCTGAGAAGGTGTCATACAGTGCCTCGTGAACATGGTGTAAATGGCAGTGTGGCCAAGGGGAGTCCCCAGCACTTTCCTCATTAACCTCCAGCAGGACTCACAAAACTTGGCCCTTGGCTGCCAGTGAACTCAAAGTCATCATCCCGATCCCAGTGCTTGAGAGAAAGGGTGGAGAGGGGTGTAGCATTGGCAAACTCCAAGTTGGCAAAGTGCCAATTAGGTAAGAGGGTGTGTGGGAGGTTATGAGTACTCCAGGTAAATAGCCATTCCTTACGGTCAGGTGGCTGCCAGGTGTGTTTTTGAGCACAGGCAGTCTGTGTGCGCCCCACAGTGCCATTCCAACAAAGAATACAGCTTCCTCTTAACAATGGTGCATCCTCCATGTGAAGCCTCTCTTCCATTGTGCGGCACATGGTGTAAATGGCAGTGTGGCCGAGGGGAGTCCCCAGCACTTTCCTCATTAACCTCCAGCAGGACTCACAAAACTTGGCCCTTGGCTGCCAGTGAACTCAAAGTCATCATCCCGATCCCAGTGCTTAAGAGAAAGGGTGGAGAGGGGTGTAGCATTGGCAAACTCCAAGTTGGCAAAGTGCCAATTGCTCATCCCTGGATGACTGGTAAACGTCACTTGGTGGATTTGCCTCAAGGTAAGACTATTCCAGGTAAGTTTTGGACTCTTTAGTCTGGCCCCAGTGGTCCTTGGGATCCTCCAGAATGGCTGTGTCCAGCGCAGCATACTCCTGCCTTACCAACAGGAGTAAGCTGTACTGGGCACATACAAACTATATACAAAGTTATACTACATACAAACTATATACAAGGTTAAATGCCACAAACAGGGGATGCAGTGTCAGAGTCTTGGGTGTGCACAGGCAAAGGAATTTTTTAAAAAAACTTTCCCAACACTCCAGATGTGAATATGTGAGTGGTGGTGGGCTGAAGAGGCAGGGAAGAAGATGGGTTTGGGAAGGTCTGAGGGGAATCTGGGATTGGGAAGGCCCCCCTTTGGGGGGCGATGGGTAGGGGGTAAGGGTATGGGATGAGGTCATGGGTTCCAAGAGGGGTAGAGGAGTGGATTTGGGAGTGGATGGATGGGGTAAAGAGGGGTGGGGATACAAAGGTAGGGGAACATGGGGATGGGAGGAGTTGGGGTTGGGGGAGGGGGAAAAGGCGCTGGGTTAATGTTATGGGAGGGGTTTAGGTAGAGGTGAAGGTAAGAAGAGAGGAGGGAGGGAGGGTCCAAGAGTGAGATTTGGGGAGAGGTTCTCTCTCCATCCTGAACTCCTCTTTGGTCTCCTCCTCTGAGCCCAGCTTCCCCTCTTTAGCTTCCTGCATGATGTCATCGGGTTCTTCTCCGTGTTTGGAAACGGCAAAATCTCTGACTTGTGCAGCGCCTGCATGTCATACATCGTTCCCAGATGACGGAGGAGGAAACCTGACGGCCGATGTTCTGACTGAACTTGTCTCTGATACAGATCAGTGGAGATCCGTCTAAGACGGTGAGGTGGCGCTGAGCCCGCCCCTGGAATGGGGCGAGAGGTGCACCTTTCAAAAAATACCTTCTCTTTTACCCTGCTTGTCAACTAGCTTTGATTAGCCTAGCCAGCATTTCACACGATCAGTTCTCCTTTCAGCCTGTTAACGTTACATTCGGTGCCCTGAACCCGTCCCTGGAATGGGGCGGGAGGTGCTCTGTCCATCCCCCAGTTGCGCCATCCTGTTTGTGGATGGATTCTGAATCCAATTGTTAGGCTTTTATCCCAATCTTCACAAACAACTTTGCAGGACATAATATTTCCAAAGGCTGAGAAGGTGTCATACAGTGCCTCGTGAACATGGTGTAAATGGCAGTGTGGCCAAGGGGAGTCCCCAGCACTTTCCTCATTAACCTCCAGCAGGACTCACAAAACTTGGCCCTTGGCTGCCAGTGAACTCAAAGTCATCATCCCGATCCCAGTGCTTGAGAGAAAGGGTGGAGAGGGGTGTAGCATTGGCAAACTCCAAGTTGGCAAAGTGCCAATTAGGTAAGAGGGTGTGTGGGAGGTTATGAGTACTCCAGGTAAATAGCCATTCCTTACGGTCAGGTGGCTGCCAGGTGTGTTTTTGAGCACAGGCAGTCTGTGTGCGCCCCACAGTGCCATTCCAACAAAGAATACAGCTTCCTCTTAACAATGGTGCATCCTCCATGTGAAGCCTCTCTTCCATTGTGCGGCACATGGTGTAAATGGCAGTGTGGCCGAGGGGAGTCCCCAGCACTTTCCTCATTAACCTCCAGCAGGACTCACAAAACTTGGCCCTTGGCTGCCAGTGAACTCAAAGTCATCATCCCGATCCCAGTGCTTAAGAGAAAGGGTGGAGAGGGGTGTAGCATTGGCAAACTCCAAGTTGGCAAAGTGCCAATTGCTCATCCCTGGATGACTGGTAAACGTCACTTGGTGGATTTGCCTCAAGGTAAGACTATTCCAGGTAAGTTTTGGACTCTTTAGTCTGGCCCCAGTGGTCCTTGGGATCCTCCAGAATGGCTGTGTCCAGCGCAGCATACTCCTGCCTTACCAACAGGAGTAAGCTGTACTGGGCACATACAAACTATATACAAAGTTATACTACATACAAACTATATACAAGGTTAAATGCCACAAACAGGGGATGCAGTGTCAGAGTCTTGGGTGTGCACAGGCAAAGGAATTTTTTAAAAAAACTTTCCCAACACTCCAGATGTGAATATGTGAGTGGTGGTGGGCTGAAGAGGCAGGGAAGAAGATGGGTTTGGGAAGGTCTGAGGGGAATCTGGGATTGGGAAGGCCCCCCTTTGGGGGGCGATGGGTAGGGGGTAAGGGTATGGGATGAGGTCATGGGTTCCAAGAGGGGTAGAGGAGTGGATTTGGGAGTGGATGGATGGGGTAAAGAGGGGTGGGGATACAAAGGTAGGGGAACATGGGGATGGGAGGAGTTGGGGTTGGGGGAGGGGGAAAAGGCGCTGGGTTAATGTTATGGGAGGGGTTTAGGTAGAGGTGAAGGTAAGAAGAGAGGAGGGAGGGAGGGTCCAAGAGTGAGATTTGGGGAGAGGTTCTCTCTCCATCCTGAACTCCTCTTTGGTCTCCTCCTCTGAGCCCAGCTTCCCCTCTTTAGCTTCCTGCATGATGTCATCGGGTTCTTCTCCGTGTTTGGAAACGGCAAAATCTCTGACTTGTGCAGCGCCTGCATGTCATACATCGTTCCCAGATGACGGAGGAGGAAACCTGACGGCCGATGTTCTGACTGAACTTGTCTCTGATACAGATCAGTGGAGATCCGTCTAAGACGGTGAGGTGGCGCTGAGCCCGCCCCTGGAATGGGGCGAGAGGTGCACCTTTCAAAAAATACCTTCTCTTTTACCCTGCTTGTCAACTAGCTTTGATTAGCCTAGCCAGCATTTCACACGATCAGTTCTCCTTTCAGCCTGTTAACGTTACATTCGGTGCCCTGAACCCGTCCCTGGAATGGGGCGGGAGGTGCTCTGTCCATCCCCCAGTTGCGCCATCCTGTTTGTGGATGGATTCTGAATCCAATTGTTAGGCTTTTATCCCAATCTTCACAAACAACTTTGCAGGACATAATATTTCCAAAGGCTGAGAAGGTGTCATACAGTGCCTCGTGAACATGGTGTAAATGGCAGTGTGGCCAAGGGGAGTCCCCAGCACTTTCCTCATTAACCTCCAGCAGGACTCACAAAACTTGGCCCTTGGCTGCCAGTGAACTCAAAGTCATCATCCCGATCCCAGTGCTTGAGAGAAAGGGTGGAGAGGGGTGTAGCATTGGCAAACTCCAAGTTGGCAAAGTGCCAATTAGGTAAGAGGGTGTGTGGGAGGTTATGAGTACTCCAGGTAAATAGCCATTCCTTACGGTCAGGTGGCTGCCAGGTGTGTTTTTGAGCACAGGCAGTCTGTGTGCGCCCCACAGTGCCATTCCAACAAAGAATACAGCTTCCTCTTAACAATGGTGCATCCTCCATGTGAAGCCTCTCTTCCATTGTGCGGCACATGGTGTAAATGGCAGTGTGGCCGAGGGGAGTCCCCAGCACTTTCCTCATTAACCTCCAGCAGGACTCACAAAACTTGGCCCTTGGCTGCCAGTGAACTCAAAGTCATCATCCCGATCCCAGTGCTTAAGAGAAAGGGTGGAGAGGGGTGTAGCATTGGCAAACTCCAAGTTGGCAAAGTGCCAATTGCTCATCCCTGGATGACTGGTAAACGTCACTTGGTGGATTTGCCTCAAGGTAAGACTATTCCAGGTAAGTTTTGGACTCTTTAGTCTGGCCCCAGTGGTCCTTGGGATCCTCCAGAATGGCTGTGTCCAGCGCAGCATACTCCTGCCTTACCAACAGGAGTAAGCTGTACTGGGCACATACAAACTATATACAAAGTTATACTACATACAAACTATATACAAGGTTAAATGCCACAAACAGGGGATGCAGTGTCAGAGTCTTGGGTGTGCACAGGCAAAGGAATTTTTTAAAAAAACTTTCCCAACACTCCAGATGTGAATATGTGAGTGGTGGTGGGCTGAAGAGGCAGGGAAGAAGATGGGTTTGGGAAGGTCTGAGGGGAATCTGGGATTGGGAAGGCCCCCCTTTGGGGGGCGATGGGTAGGGGGTAAGGGTATGGGATGAGGTCATGGGTTCCAAGAGGGGTAGAGGAGTGGATTTGGGAGTGGATGGATGGGGTAAAGAGGGGTGGGGATACAAAGGTAGGGGAACATGGGGATGGGAGGAGTTGGGGTTGGGGGAGGGGGAAAAGGCGCTGGGTTAATGTTATGGGAGGGGTTTAGGTAGAGGTGAAGGTAAGAAGAGAGGAGGGAGGGAGGGTCCAAGAGTGAGATTTGGGGAGAGGTTCTCTCTCCATCCTGAACTCCTCTTTGGTCTCCTCCTCTGAGCCCAGCTTCCCCTCTTTAGCTTCCTGCATGATGTCATCGGGTTCTTCTCCGTGTTTGGAAACGGCAAAATCTCTGACTTGTGCAGCGCCTGCATGTCATACATCGTTCCCAGATGACGGAGGAGGAAACCTGACGGCCGATGTTCTGACTGAACTTGTCTCTGATACAGATCAGTGGAGATCCGTCTAAGACGGTGAGGTGGCGCTGAGCCCGCCCCTGGAATGGGGCGAGAGGTGCACCTTTCAAAAAATACCTTCTCTTTTACCCTGCTTGTCAACTAGCTTTGATTAGCCTAGCCAGCATTTCACACGATCAGTTCTCCTTTCAGCCTGTTAACGTTACATTCGGTGCCCTGAACCCGTCCCTGGAATGGGGCGGGAGGTGCTCTGTCCATCCCCCAGTTGCGCCATCCTGTTTGTGGATGGATTCTGAATCCAATTGTTAGGCTTTTATCCCAATCTTCACAAACAACTTTGCAGGACATAATATTTCCAAAGGCTGAGAAGGTGTCATACAGTGCCTCGTGAACATGGTGTAAATGGCAGTGTGGCCAAGGGGAGTCCCCAGCACTTTCCTCATTAACCTCCAGCAGGACTCACAAAACTTGGCCCTTGGCTGCCAGTGAACTCAAAGTCATCATCCCGATCCCAGTGCTTGAGAGAAAGGGTGGAGAGGGGTGTAGCATTGGCAAACTCCAAGTTGGCAAAGTGCCAATTAGGTAAGAGGGTGTGTGGGAGGTTATGAGTACTCCAGGTAAATAGCCATTCCTTACGGTCAGGTGGCTGCCAGGTGTGTTTTTGAGCACAGGCAGTCTGTGTGCGCCCCACAGTGCCATTCCAACAAAGAATACAGCTTCCTCTTAACAATGGTGCATCCTCCATGTGAAGCCTCTCTTCCATTGTGCGGCACATGGTGTAAATGGCAGTGTGGCCGAGGGGAGTCCCCAGCACTTTCCTCATTAACCTCCAGCAGGACTCACAAAACTTGGCCCTTGGCTGCCAGTGAACTCAAAGTCATCATCCCGATCCCAGTGCTTAAGAGAAAGGGTGGAGAGGGGTGTAGCATTGGCAAACTCCAAGTTGGCAAAGTGCCAATTGCTCATCCCTGGATGACTGGTAAACGTCACTTGGTGGATTTGCCTCAAGGTAAGACTATTCCAGGTAAGTTTTGGACTCTTTAGTCTGGCCCCAGTGGTCCTTGGGATCCTCCAGAATGGCTGTGTCCAGCGCAGCATACTCCTGCCTTACCAACAGGAGTAAGCTGTACTGGGCACATACAAACTATATACAAAGTTATACTACATACAAACTATATACAAGGTTAAATGCCACAAACAGGGGATGCAGTGTCAGAGTCTTGGGTGTGCACAGGCAAAGGAATTTTTTAAAAAAACTTTCCCAACACTCCAGATGTGAATATGTGAGTGGTGGTGGGCTGAAGAGGCAGGGAAGAAGATGGGTTTGGGAAGGTCTGAGGGGAATCTGGGATTGGGAAGGCCCCCCTTTGGGGGGCGATGGGTAGGGGGTAAGGGTATGGGATGAGGTCATGGGTTCCAAGAGGGGTAGAGGAGTGGATTTGGGAGTGGATGGATGGGGTAAAGAGGGGTGGGGATACAAAGGTAGGGGAACATGGGGATGGGAGGAGTTGGGGTTGGGGGAGGGGGAAAAGGCGCTGGGTTAATGTTATGGGAGGGGTTTAGGTAGAGGTGAAGGTAAGAAGAGAGGAGGGAGGGAGGGTCCAAGAGTGAGATTTGGGGAGAGGTTCTCTCTCCATCCTGAACTCCTCTTTGGTCTCCTCCTCTGAGCCCAGCTTCCCCTCTTTAGCTTCCTGCATGATGTCATCGGGTTCTTCTCCGTGTTTGGAAACGGCAAGATCTCTGACTTGTGCAGCGCCTGCATGTCATACATCGTTCCCAGATGATCCCAGATGACGGAGGAGGAAACCTGACGGCCGATGTTCTGACTGAACTTGTCTCTGATACAGATCAGTGGAGATCCGTCTAAGACGGTGAGGTGGCGCTGAGCCCGCCCCTGGAATGGGGCGAGAGGTGCACCTTTCAAAAAATACCTTCTCTTTTACCCTGCTTGTCAACTAGCTTTGATTAGCCTAGCCAGCATTTCACACGATCAGTTCTCCTTTCAGCCTGTTAACGTTACATTCGGTGCCCTGAACCCGTCCCTGGAATGGGGCGGGAGGTGCTCTGTCCATCCCCCAGTTGCGCCATCCTGTTTGTGGATGGATTCTGAATCCAATTGTTAGGCTTTTATCCCAATCTTCACAAACAACTTTGCAGGACATAATATTTCCAAAGGCTGAGAAGGTGTCATACAGTGCCTCGTGAACATGGTGTAAATGGCAGTGTGGCCAAGGGGAGTCCCCAGCACTTTCCTCATTAACCTCCAGCAGGACTCACAAAACTTGGCCCTTGGCTGCCAGTGAACTCAAAGTCATCATCCCGATCCCAGTGCTTGAGAGAAAGGGTGGAGAGGGGTGTAGCATTGGCAAACTCCAAGTTGGCAAAGTGCCAATTAGGTAAGAGGGTGTGTGGGAGGTTATGAGTACTCCAGGTAAATAGCCATTCCTTACGGTCAGGTGGCTGCCAGGTGTGTTTTTGAGCACAGGCAGTCTGTGTGCGCCCCACAGTGCCATTCCAACAAAGAATACAGCTTCCTCTTAACAATGGTGCATCCTCCATGTGAAGCCTCTCTTCCATTGTGCGGCACATGGTGTAAATGGCAGTGTGGCCGAGGGGAGTCCCCAGCACTTTCCTCATTAACCTCCAGCAGGACTCACAAAACTTGGCCCTTGGCTGCCAGTGAACTCAAAGTCATCATCCCGATCCCAGTGCTTAAGAGAAAGGGTGGAGAGGGGTGTAGCGTTGGCAAACTCCAAGTTGGCAAAGTGCCAATTGCTCATCCCTGGATGACTGGTAAACGTCACTTGGTGGATTTGCCTCAAGGTAAGACTATTCCAGGTAAGTTTTGGACTCTTTAGTCTGGCCCCAGTGGTCCTTGGGATCCTCCAGAATGGCTGTGTCCAGCGCAGCATACTCCTGCCTTACCAACAGGAGTAAGCTGTACTGGGCACATACAAACTATATACAAAGTTATACTACATACAAACTATATACAAGGTTAAATGCCACAAACAGGGGATGCAGTGTCAGAGTCTTGGGTGTGCACAGGCAAAGGAATTTTTTAAAAAACTTTCCCAACACTCCAGATGTGAATATGTGAGTGGTGGTGGGCTGAAGAGGCAGGGAAGAAGATGGGTTTGGGAAGGTCTGAGGGGAATCTGGGATTGGGAAGGCCCCCCTTTGGGGGGCGATGGGTAGGGGGTAAGGGTATGGGATGAGGTCATGGGTTCCAAGAGGGGTAGAGGAGTGGATTTGGGAGTGGATGGATGGGGTAAAGAGGGGTGGGGATACAAAGGTAGGGGAACATGGGGATGGGAGGAGTTGGGGTTGGGGGAGGGGGAAAAGGCGCTGGGTTAATGTTATGGGAGGGGTTTAGGTAGAGGTGAAGGTAAGAAGAGAGGAGGGAGGGAGGGTCCAAGAGTGAGATTTGGGGAGAGGTTCTCTCTCCATCCTGAACTCCTCTTTGGTCTCCTCCTCTGAGCCCAGCTTCCCCTCTTTAGCTTCCTGCATGATGTCATCGGGTTCTTCTCCGTGTTTGGAAACGGCAAGATCTCTGACTTGTGCAGCGCCTGCATGTCATACATCGTTCCCAGATGATCCCAGATGACGGAGGAGGAAACCTGACGGCCGATGTTCTGACTGAACTTGTCTCTGATACAGATCAGTGGAGATCCGTCTAAGACGGTGAGGTGGCGCTGAGCCCGCCCCTGGAATGGGGCGAGAGGTGCACCTTTCAAAAAATACCTTCTCTTTTACCCTGCTTGTCAACTAGCTTTGATTAGCCTAGCCAGCATTTCACACGATCAGTTCTCCTTTCAGCCTGTTAACGTTACATTCGGTGCCCTGAACCCGTCCCTGGAATGGGGCGGGAGGTGCTCTGTCCATCCCCCAGTTGCGCCATCCTGTTTGTGGATGGATTCTGAATCCAATTGTTAGGCTTTTATCCCAATCTTCACAAACAACTTTGCAGGACATAATATTTCCAAAGGCTGAGAAGGTGTCATACAGTGCCTCGTGAACATGGTGTAAATGGCAGTGTGGCCAAGGGGAGTCCCCAGCACTTTCCTCATTAACCTCCAGCAGGACTCACAAAACTTGGCCCTTGGCTGCCAGTGAACTCAAAGTCATCATCCCGATCCCAGTGCTTGAGAGAAAGGGTGGAGAGGGGTGTAGCATTGGCAAACTCCAAGTTGGCAAAGTGCCAATTAGGTAAGAGGGTGTGTGGGAGGTTATGAGTACTCCAGGTAAATAGCCATTCCTTACGGTCAGGTGGCTGCCAGGTGTGTTTTTGAGCACAGGCAGTCTGTGTGCGCCCCACAGTGCCATTCCAACAAAGAATACAGCTTCCTCTTAACAATGGTGCATCCTCCATGTGAAGCCTCTCTTCCATTGTGCGGCACATGGTGTAAATGGCAGTGTGGCCGAGGGGAGTCCCCAGCACTTTCCTCATTAACCTCCAGCAGGACTCACAAAACTTGGCCCTTGGCTGCCAGTGAACTCAAAGTCATCATCCCGATCCCAGTGCTTAAGAGAAAGGGTGGAGAGGGGTGTAGCATTGGCAAACTCCAAGTTGGCAAAGTGCCAATTGCTCATCCCTGGATGACTGGTAAACGTCACTTGGTGGATTTGCCTCAAGGTAAGACTATTCCAGGTAAGTTTTGGACTCTTTAGTCTGGCCCCAGTGGTCCTTGGGATCCTCCAGAATGGCTGTGTCCAGCGCAGCATACTCCTGCCTTACCAACAGGAGTAAGCTGTACTGGGCACATACAAACTATATACAAAGTTATACTACATACAAACTATATACAAGGTTAAATGCCACAAACAGGGGATGCAGTGTCAGAGTCTTGGGTGTGCACAGGCAAAGGAATTTTTTAAAAAACTTTCCCAACACTCCAGATGTGAATATGTGAGTGGTGGTGGGCTGAAGAGGCAGGGAAGAAGATGGGTTTGGGAAGGTCTGAGGGGAATCTGGGATTGGGAAGGCGATGGGTAGGGGGTAAAGGTATGGGATGAGCTCATGGGTTAAGATTAGGGATAGAGGTGGAGGTTCGAAGAGGGTAGAGGAGTGGATGGATGGGGTAAAGAGGGGTGGGGATACAAACCCTGGTTTGGGTAGGGGAACATGGGTGTGTGGGTTAGATTATGGGTGTAAGGAAAGGGGAGAGGAAATGGTTAGGCGAATGGGATAGGAGTTGGGATCAAAGGTAAGGGTTAATTGAGGGTGGTGAAGTGAATAGGCTGAAGAGGCCCTCTTTTTGTGGATCTTCTTGTGGTTCCATACACTGATGGTGATGCTGATGGTTCCCATTGGGTTTATCCACCTTGAGTTCAGTGGCCTCCATGATAGTTACAAGGAGTCGGCCAATTCCGCTAGTGGATCCTTAGTTATTCTCAAAAGACCTGTCATCAAAAAGTGTCTCAAGGAATGCCCGTTGGAATTGTAAAGGAGAGGTAGTCTCCCACCTCCTCGAATAATGCATTTCACCGCTCACAAAATGGAAGCACATATGAGATGTTAACTCACTTCAGACACCTGGAAGAAGTAACTTTCACTTGGACTTTTTCCTTGTCAGAGAAGATGCCAACAACTGGTAGGAGGGTTAGGTTGGATGCCCTGAACCCGTCCCTGGAATGGGGCGGGAGGTGCTCCGACCGTGCCATGTATCTGGACTCAAGTTGGGAGGGTGCGGAGGGAGAGGAATAGGTAAGAGGGTGTGTGGGAGGTTATGAGTACTCCAGGTAAATAGCCATTCCTGTTTTTGAGCACAGGTAGTCTGTGTGCGCCCCACAGTGCCATTCCAACAAAGAATACAGCTTCCTCTTAACAATGGTGCATCCTCCATGTGAAGCCTCTCTTCCATTGTGCGGCACATGGTGTAAATGGCAGTGTGGCTGAGGTGAGTCCCCAGCACTTTCCTCATTAACTTCCAGCAGGACTCACAAAACTTGGCCCTTGGCTGCCAGTGAACTCAAAGTCATCATCCCGATCCCAGTGCTTGAGAGAAAGGGTGGAGAGGGGTGTAGCATTGGCAAACTCCAAGTTGGCAAAGTGCCAATTAGGTAAGAGGGTGTGTGGGAGGTTATGAGTACTCCAGGTAAATAGCCATTCCTTACGGTCAGGTGGCTGCCAGGTGTGTTTTTGAGCACAGGTAGTCTGTGTGCGCCCCACAGTGCCATTCCAACAAAGAATACAGCTTCCTCTTAACAATGGTGCATCCTCCATGTGAAGCCTCTCTTCCATTGTGCGGCACATGGTGTAAATGGCAGTGTGGCCGAGGGGAGTCCCCAGCACTTTCCTCATTAACCTCCAGCAGGACTCACAAAACTTGGCCCTTGGCTGCCAGTGAACTCAAAGTCATCATCCCGATCCCAGTGCTTGAGAGAAAGGGTGGAGAGGGGTGTAGCATTGGCAAACTCCAAGTTGGCAAAGTGCCAATTAGGTAAGAGGGTGTGTGGGAGGTTATGAGTACTCCAGGTAAATAGCCATTCCTTACGGTCAGGTGGCTGCCAGGTGTGTTTTTGAGCACAGGTAGTCTGTGTGCGCCCCACAGTGCCATTCCAACAAAGAATACAGCTTCCTCTTAACAATGGTGCATCCTCCATGTGAAGCCTCTCTTCCATTGTGCGGCACATGGTGTAAATGGCAGTGTGGCTGAGGGGAGTCCCCAGCACTTTCCTCATTAACCTCCAGCAGGACTCACAAAACTTGGCCCTTGGCTGCCAGTGAACTCAAAGTCATCATCCCGATCCCAGTGCTTAAGAGAAAGGGTGGAGAGGGGTGTAGCATTGGCAAACTCCAAGTTGGCAAAGTGCCAATTGCTCATCCCTGGATGACTGGTAAACGTCACTTGGTGGATTTGCCTCAAGGTAAGACTATTCCAGGTAAGTTTTGGACTCTTTAGTCTGGCCCCAGTGGTCCTTGGGATCCTCCAGAATGGCTGTGCCCAGTACAGCTTACTCCTGTTGGTAAGGCAGGAGTATGCTGCGCTGGACACAGCCATTCTGGAGGATCCCCTGGACCACAGAGGCACTCAAGCCCCCACGCCACGTCAAGGCAGAGTCCATGTGGGGGGGTGATGGGGAACAAAACAGGAACAAAAGCAAAATACTAAGGCTAAGTTAACAAAAGGCGACTCCGGGAAAAAACAGGAGCGATAAGAGAAAACAAAATCAAAACGTTAACAGAAATACTCAGGCCAAAAGGCAAAACTACAAACATGATACAAAGTAACAACTGAAAAAACTAATATAGAACAACAAAAAGAGCAAGACAGAGCTTGAAACAAAATAAACAATTTCTGGGTTGGGTTAGAAAAAAACAATCCCATAAATGATGGGGCAGGAGGTGCCCTGTCCATCCCCCAGTTGCGCCATCCTGTGGCTGGACGGCGTTGGCATCTTCTGCCATACTGGACCACCGTCCACCCTTGATGGAGAGGACGCTTTCATAGGACACCACCTCGTTGGCACATGACATGGCCTGTGGGTGGATAGCGCCGGCCTCTCTTGCCATACTGCACCAATGTCCAACTTTCCTCCATTAAAAGTTGAAGGCCTTGTCCAGCTCTGCTGCACCATCCAACTGTAGGTTGATCTGGTTCGAGTGCACCCATATAAGCTTGTGACTGTCAGAGACCATGGGGTTAGGGAGAGAGTACTGAACCGCCTCCCGAAGGAGACGTAGATGCACTGTCCATCTAACACCGGTAAGCGTTGCATGGGTGGACCCCCTTTCACTGTCCAATTGTTTAGGTTTTTCTAACATATGATTTAATTCCATTTTTTAGGCTAGGGTTAGGTGAAGTTCAGTTTGTACTTGGCTGCTGCCAGGATCTTTTCCTCCACGCTGTTGACCGTGCAGTTCAGTTTGTACTTGGCTGCTGCCAGGATCTTTTCCTCCACGCTTTTGATTTTGAGCTGATGTCCAGGATCTCTGGCAGTTTGAATTTACAGGAGCAACATTTACATCCAGCATCTTCCTCAGACTGGCTAGAGCACCGTACATGATTTCCAGCATGGATGAAACACCCATGTTCAAATAAAACAACTGGGGGGGGGGGTCTCTTGCAGTGGCTGATGGGAGGTGGCAGTGACATCAGGTGATACTCCAGCGGTCGGTGTGGCGTTTGGCTCGTTGTCGTCAGGTCCAGTTTCCGAGCACAAACCCCGCCATGTGAACAGAGGGACGCCCCCCGTGGGTCTGTTAGCCCTTAAAAACTGTTTGGTAACTGCGTCAGGAGAGCAGAAAACAGGAAGACGTCATTATCTTCACACGCCACAAAGCCCACAATGAACGTACCCTACTAACGAGTATTAAGGTGGTTTTCAAAGTTGGTGTCCAGAAACTACTTAAAGACAAACTTGGTGTGGCGAGGGAAACGTCGAATTGGACCTAGCCCAAATAAGGTTAAGGATAATAAAGGTACCGACAACGCCACCTGGGGGAATTTCGCCCCCAGGAAATTATTTAAGAGTTTACTCCCTGTACTCAGCAAGGACACACAGGTTCGCAACACACTAGACTAGAGACGTGGTTTAACACAATCAGAATGAATTTAAAAGACAATAGATTTAAAATATATCCACAGAAAATCCCCCCAGCAGAGCCAAAACATGCAAACTAATCAGCAAATCATGCAAAATAAATGAAACAAATAAGCAACTCAAGAAACAAACAAACTCTAAAATAAGGCAGCACTAAACCAAACAAAAGCACACACAAGAAGAAAAACAAACTAAACGATGCAAAGCTGCGCAATGCTACACAAAATTAAATGCATGTAGCACATCAAAATCAACTGCATGCAGCACATCAAAATTAAATACATACAATAACATGACCACAAGGGCTGCGGTTAGACCATGCGAGGCAAAGCAGGGCGAAGTGGAGCAGCAAGAGCCGGTCAGAGCAGAATGAAGCCAAGCAAAGCAGCAGAGGTTCCACCATAGGGCCACACTTCAGTACAGTCTCTGTTAAGTAAACCTAAATCAATACACGACAATTGTGGATAGAACTACAAATCGCATACGGCTTACCTTCCATTCAGCTGTCATAGAAGAGAGGTGAAGCGCACCTGCTGGCGTAGCGGCGGCAGCAAAGAATGCCAAATCATCCGACACGGGGTCCACAAACACACGTGGCTACAAACAAAACATGAAACAATGATTAAGACTGTCAGCGAGGTAACACGCTGACATCGAAGCAGCTAAGGCTACATTACCTGTGCGGCTGGACACCGCCATGCAGAACACAGGAAGCGAGGCGACAGGAAGTGGGCAGTCTCAGAGCCAAAGAGCAAAAAAGGCCAAGATAAACACCGCACCCTTATAAAGAGCGCACTCAGATGGTGATAGGCTAACTAGCGCAGCTAATTGCAATGCAACACACACACACACACTAGGCCCAGGGATGAGACACTTCATCCTGCCACACTGGTGACGTTCCTTCATTACCACTGAGACACACACACACTGTAGTTTATTTTGGGGTACTCTAAGACATCCCGAGAGTTAGTGTCTAGTATGGGTCAAAGAAACGTGATCCTCCACTTCATTTGTGTTCATTTTTGCTAAAAATAATTCTCATGGAACTCGACATGAAGTGGTTGGTAATGCTATTCCGGAGACGAAAAGTGAAAAGTGAGTCACCACTAGTTGGCGCTATGGAGCTGAAATTATAAAGTTGAGTAGCTTGGGTGAGGGTGATTCTAGGCATACTTGAATGGTGTCTGTGTGACATTCCTAGCCAAAGTTATGAACTTAAGATCGATTGATTGATTATGTTCCTTCTCCTTATTACTCTTCAGTGGAGATCCGTCTAAGACGGTTAGGTGGATTGCGCTGAGCCCGCACCTGGAATGGGGCGAGAGGTGCACCTTTAAAAAAATACCTCCTTTCTTCCCAGCCATCGGGTAAGTCATTGTCAAACAGGCGACTGCAGTCCACCACTGGCCCTCTTTTTGTGGATCTTCTTGTGGTTCCATACACTGATGGTAATTGAGTCAGCCTTTCTGATGTATAGATCATAATGTTGATTCCACTTTGGGTCCAGCGTAGGGTTAGGTAAATGGGTGTGATTGATCTGTTCTCCTTGCATACTGTACTCCACGGTGCACTGGAACACAGAGTCCTTGTCTGCCTTGGTGGGTTGCAGGGTTAGGTATAGGGATCTGAACCCGTCCCTGATATGGTGCGGGAGGTGCACGGTCCATCCCCCAGTTTGAGCCCCATGTGGGTGGACAGCGCCGGTGCCTCTTGCCATAATCAACCACCGTCCAGTAGAGGAAGCTTCTTGTCTTGACCGATCAGAATTCCGTCAACAAAGGTCCTGTTGTTACTGTAGTCCTCCACAAATACCTTGCTGTCCTGCACTTGGCTGCCAGTGAAGTCAGAATCATCATCCTGGTTCCAGTTTCGGCTCTGTCCTTTTCTTTTTCTTCTTTTCGCAGTAGGGATTACTCTTCCCATTGGGTTTATCCACCTTGAGTTCAGTGGCCTCCATGATAGTTACAAGGAGTCGGCCAATTCCGCTAGTGGATCCTTAGTTATTCTCAAAAGACCTGTCATCAAAAAGTGTCTCAAGGAATGCCCGTTGGAATTGTAAAGGAGAGGTAGTCTCCCACCTCGCCCCATTCTGCTCTCTATGAAATAAAAATAAAAAGTTTAAAGCAATAAGCATATCAACACATTTACTGACAGAGATAAAATAAATGCAATGTAAAGATACCTCGTTTACAGGAATAATGCATTTCACCGCCCACAAAATGGAAGCACATATGAGATGTTAACTCACTTCAGACACCTGGAGGAAGTAACTTTCACTTGGACTTTTTCCTTGTCAGAGAAGATGCCAACAACTGGTAGGAGGGTTAGGTTGGATGCCCTGAACCCGTCCCTGGAATGGGGCGGGAGGTGCTCCGACCATTTCCACTCTGCAGTATTTAGTTTGATGTCCAAACCTTCCATGGCCCTATATGTTTGTGATGTGGTGGAGAGGGTGGCATGAGATGCGTGTTGAGTGTGTGTGTGTGCGTGTATGCGTGTATATATATGTGTGTGTGTGTATATATGTGTATGTTTGCCATGTCTCTGGACTCAAGTTGGGAGGGTGCGGAGGGAGAGGAATAGGTAAGAGGGTGTGTGGGAGGTTATGAGTACTCCAGGTAAATAGCCATTCCTTACGGTCAGGTGGCTGCCAGGTGTGTTTTGGAGAACAGGTAGTCTGTGTGTGCCCCACAGTGCCATTCCAACAAAGAATACAGCTTCCTCTTAACAATGGTGCATCCTCCATGTGAAGCCTCTCTTCCATTGTGCGGCACATGGTGTAAATGGCAGTGTGGCCGAGGTTAGGTTAGGACTCTCACAGCCACCCTCGTGGTAACAAGCTCCAGAAAAAAAACACGGAGACAGGATACAGCAGAGTGAGAACGTAATGTTGCATATTAACAAAATATTAAACCGTTTACCTGGTGAAATATATTGATGTTAGGTCTCTCACATCCACCCTCGTGGTAACAAGCTCCAGAAAAAAAACACGTAGACAGGATACAGCAGAGTGCTAACGTAATGTTGCATATTAACAAAATATTAAACCGTTTACCTGGTGAAATATATTGATGTTAGGTCTCTCACATCCACCCTCGTGGTAACAAGCTCCAGAAAAAAAACACGTAGACAGGATACAGCAGAGTGCTAACGTAATGTTGCATATCAACACAATATCAAACCATTTACCTGGTAAAATATATTGATGTTAGGTCTCTCACATCCACCCTCGTGGTAACAAGCTCCAGAAAAAAAACACGTAGACAGGATACAGCAGAGTGCTAACGTAATGTTGCATATTAACAAAATATTAAACCGTTTACCTGGTAAAATATATTGATGTTAGGTCTCTCACATCCACCCTCGTGGTAACGAGCTCCAGAAAATACTAAAACACAAAAGAAGTCATGTGGCTAACTGTTGATTAGCATTGACACCACGGAGATTACTTGTAAAGTTACACTGGTGCTAGCAAAGTTGCCGCCAACGTAGCGTACTTGTAAGTTATTACTATAAACAAGCCGATATTTCCACAAAAGCATTTGGCATATATGTTTTAACAAACATATCACCTGCAAAAGCTATAAGTTTTGCCACTATAAAAAATCTATTTAGCATTTTCAGCAGAGCTGTCTACCGATCAACTTACTGTCAGAGCTAACTTAGCTTACCTTAGCTAACCTAGTTGGATTTGGTTGCTTAGAAAGTAATTTTCCAAGCTATAAAAATTAAAGAAATCGACACGTTACTTGTAATGTGGTTTAAAAGAAAGAACCAAAGTTTTGTCCACTGCAGCCAAAGCGGTTAGCATCGCTAACAGTGACTGAAACCATTAGCAGCATTAGCTGAGTTGACTGAGTTGACTGTGTGACTGAGTGAACCTAGGAACAGGACCCAGTACACTGGACGGAGACTGGACACACATAATTACACCCTATTGCGTTAAGCCTTATTGGCTCAATGGAGGGACTGGAAGCTGGAGAAATGTCTCCGTCTGGCGGCCAAAGAGGGTAATTACCACTATAATCCCATCAGCCTTACAGCAGTACAGGCTAAAATGGAATATGTACACAATCATAAAATCATAAAGAGAAAAGCAATAACTACATAAATGAATAGAATTCATGAAAGATATCCTTCTTTGTGGATTCCATTGTAGCCTGTACTGCTGTAAGGCTGATGGGATTATAGTGGTAATTACCCTCTTTGGCCGCCAGACGGAGACATTTCACCAGCTTCCAGTCCCTCCATTGAGTCAATAAGGCTTAACGCTATAGTGTTAGGTTCTTATATTGGCAGCTCAAGAACTCAACGGAGGTTTTCAGTCTGGTCTCACAAGCAGTTTATTCTGGTCACAGGTCACAGGTAAAGTCCTTGCAGCGCCGGACTCATAACGGACCGCGAGGGGCCGGTCAGAGGAGCCCCCTCTGGTGTGTGTGTCCCTCTGGTGTGTCCTGTCCCGTCTCTGTTTCCAGACATCTCATGTTTAAATGCTTGTTGGATATCCTAAAGTACGTAACCATTTCTGATTAACTGTTTAGGTCCGTGCGTCACAGATAGCACGTTCCTGTAGTGATGTTATGGTAATCTAACAGTTGGATGTTGGGTGCAAGGCGTGTATCTATAATCAAACTTCAGAATATGTTTTGCACAACAAAAGCACTACAATCAAGGTCTGTCTGGTACATTCTGGGGGTCAGATTGACATATTCTGTTCACTCTCATGAGGAGAGAGTAACTTTATTTGAGAAGGCCTGAAACATGCTATGGTCATATTGCATTCTAATTCAACAACATAGGGGATATGGCACACAGGACTGTGTCTCACAATAAAACAACATGCAAGGTAAGTATATAAAAGGAACAGGGATCCTGTTTCCATAAAACATGCTACTCACATATGTACACAATCATAGAATCATAAACAGAAAAGCAATAACTACATAAATGAATAGAATTCATGAAAGATATCCTTCTTTGTGGATTCCATTTTAGCCTGTACTGCTGTAAGGCTGATGGGATTATAGTGGTAATTACCCTCTTTGGCCGCCAGAGGGAGACATTTCACCAGCTTCCAGTCCCTCCATTGAGCCAATAAGGCTTAACGCTATAGGGTGTAATTATGTGTGTCCAGTCTCCGTCCAGTGTACTGGGTCCTGTTCCTAGGTTCACTCAGTCACTCAGTCAGTTCACTCAGTCACTCAGGTAAGTAAATAAGTGCTCTTTGGTCATATGTGTTTCTCTCTGGTCTTTGTTTTAGACTTGTCATCTTGCAAACACTTATCACTAAAGATGTATAACCTCCTTTTCCTTTCCGTAAAGCAATCGATACACTGGATTTCACCTGTTCTATTTCCGACATGTATTGGGCATAAAATATATACTCTACATTCTGAGCAAACCTGCCATCAGCATGTAGAACCCTGTTATTAAAGTACCGTGACAATGTCAGACGATTTGGTCGACTACTATGATATGTGAAACGACCCTGTGGGAACAACACAGGGAAGCATTTAGCTTCATTTGTCGGATCACCAAGAAGTCTAACAGGATTGTTCCCTTCTACCGGTGCCACATTCAAAACACCATCAAAATACTGATCAAGAGCTTCCTGACCAATGTCAACAGGCATTAAACATGTATCCTGGAACATGCAATGCTGCTGCCTGTCATGTAGAAGCTCATCTTCAACAACATCAGTAGAGGCCTCACCAATTACAATACCATTACTGTCCTTCACTAAAACCTCATCATTCTGTTCCCTGCAAAATTCATTCAACCAACCCTCATTAAACTGCACGTCTTTATAGTGTACATTTGTCGGTTTTAAATGCTTCAATGCCTGTCTAATGTGCAAGGTGTCTACAAACTGATATTCATAATGCCCTTTGTAAGTCAATTTACGTTTTAATTTCACACGCAACAAAGATCCTTCCATATTGGAACGAGGCAGCAGATTATTAGTCTGAACAATATTAGCTGGCACACATGTCACTGGCCCATGTACTCCATTTTGTCCACCTTTAGGTAATGCTAACATTTTCATAAATGGAATGTTTAAAGCAATTAAATGCTGTTCTAAGCTATTAAGACATGCCAATACTGGTGGAACAAAATCAACTCCCAAATTATTCACTGCAGACTCAGGTGGCAGTTCACCTCTATTGATCTTATAATGACATGTGTAGCAAATCCACAACTGACCTCTAGCATTATACAGTCATCACTACATTTGTGTAAATACTCCTCAGTAATACACTTATTTGCCACTAAAGCCACTTGTTTCCTCTTGTAATAATCATCCCTTTTACAATTCAAAACCTGATGTCTAAATAACAGTCGATGGCAAACACAACACACAAAATCTGGCCCGTCTTTTACTTGATCCAAAAACTGCTCCATTACAAAATCAAACTGCTGTGACTTTTCTTTCCTCTGTTGCATCCTCAACTTGTTACCTACTTGAACCTGCTTCTTATGCTCTGGATTTCCATGATATTTCTTTTTACTCATTTCTTTAACTTTCTGCTTATGCAACACATTACTCTGATATTTCATTACACTAGTTTCCTTACGTGTCTGTCTATGAAACACATTATCCCAATATGTCCTTTTTCTCATTTCTCTTTTCCTAACTAACACATTCTCCTGATATTTCTGTCTCTCCATTTTTTTTAACTCTTTCTCTAAATAGCACATTCTGATATTTCTGTCTTTTGTTTTCTTTAACTCTTTCCCTAAATAACACATTCTCCTGACATTTCTGTCTTTTGTTTTCTTTAACTCTTTCTCTAAATAACACATTCTCCTGACATTTCTGTCTTTTGTTTTCTTTAACTCTTTCTCTAAATAACACATTCTCCTGATATTTCTGTCTTTTGTTTTCTTTAACTCTTTCTCTAAATAACACATTCTCCTGATATTTCTGTCTTTTGTTTTCTTTAACTCTTTCTCTAAATAACACATTCTCCTGATATTTCTGTCTTTTGTTTTCTTTAACTCTTTCTCTAAATAACACATTCTCCTGACATTTCTGTCTTTTGTTTTCTTTAACTCTTTCTCTAAATAACACATTCTCCTGATATTTCTGTCTTTTGTTTTCTTTAACTCTTTCCCTAAATAACACATTCTCCTGACATTTCTGTCTTTTGTTTTCTTTAACTCTTTCCCTAAATAACACATTCTCCTGACATTTCTGTCTCTCCATTTTTTTAACTCTTTCTCTAAATAGCACATTCTGATATTTCTCTTTTGTTTTCTTTAACTCTTTCTCTAAATAACACATTCTCCTGATATTTCTGTCTTTTGTTTTCTTTAACTCTTTCTCTAAATAACACATTCTCCTGACATTTCTGTCTTTTGTTTTCTTTAACTCTTTCTCTAAATAACACATTCTCCTGATATTTCTGTCTTTTGTTTTCTTTAACTCTTTCCCTAAATAACACATTCTCCTGACATTTCTGTCTCTCCATTTTTTTAACTCTTTCTCTAAATAGCACATTCTGATATTTCTGTCTTTTGTTTTCTTTAACTCTTTCTCTAAATAACACATTCTCCTGACATTTCTGTCTTTTGTTTTCTTTAACTCTTTCTCTAAATAACACATTCTCCTGACATTTCTGTCTTTTGTTTTCTTTAACTCTTTCTCTAAATAACACATTCTCCTGACATTTCTGTCTTTTGTTTTCTTTAACTCTTTCTCTAAATAACACATTCTCCTGATATTTCTGTCTTTTGTTTTCTTTAACTCTTTCTCTAAATAACACATTCTCCTGATATTTCTGTCGTTTCTTTTCTTTAACTCTTTCCCTAAGCAATACATTTGCCTGATATTTCTTTTTTACCATTGCTTTAATTGTTTCCCTATGGCACACAGTGAGATCTCATTTTCGTTTGTAAGTTCAGTTTCCTTTTCAAATACTTAGAAAAACAGTAATTACTAACATTTGCTTTACTCAATGTTTGTCCATCCGATACATCAATACAAACTACTCCGTTACTCCCTAAACCTGAATTTGAAACTGTCCTTTTCTCTACACTTTGCCGTCTAATATTGTATGCTCTAGAATACAGTGTATTCCCTTTACAATAACCATAACACATCTGCACTTTAGGCTGAAGAACACAAACAACTGTTTCATAATGGTTACCATTACCAATAAGTAGATCCCCTGCTTTGACAAACATCTTTCCTTGCTGCTATATTCCAGCCAACGATCATCACAATACGTATAAATACTCACTCCTAAACAATCTGCTGCTGCTTTTATTTCAACCTCAGTGGCCCAACTGCCAACATATCGCATTTTTGATTTGGTTATGTACTCTACCACTGAGGAATACTCACTTCTCAAAAAACTCTGATAATCTCCTGCATTGTTTTCTATTTGTTTAACCACAGCAAGCCTTACTTTCCTGTGGTTCTTCTGTGTACCACTCACAGCTTGACACAGTGCTCTAAAGAAACAATTACCATCAGCCACTATAGTCTCAGTCTTACAAGGACTTCCCAACAAACCAACTACTGCAGACATGGGTGAATCATATCTTTCAAACTCTACATTCAACTGTCTACATAAACTTTGTGCAACTTCTGTACTAATGGGGTTAAAATGTAACTGTCTGGAAGTTGCATCACTGACAAACACAACATCTGAGTTAACTTCAACGTCTCTTCCATCAAGCATTTCAGATGCTGAACTTCCAAATGAAATCGTACCCATCATACCTTTATCAAAGCTACTCAGCACACTACTTTCCACTAAATCAAAAACCACACCAGCAGATCCATGCATCTTATTAAAGCCTGCACTGCTTCCCTCTCCTAAACACACAGACCTGGGGCTGGTTTCAACTGAGCCTACAACACAAACTCCAGCAATCTCAAACATGGTGTCATTTGCACCAAGCAATGCAGTCAAATTACAAAGATGATCATGCAGATCATCAACACAGCTAAAATATACAACAACACTACTTCCATCTACATCTGGCATTCCAGCAGCATCACGTGAATGAGAGTCAACCACTGCGTACCGTCCATTCTGACAAATGATGTTCCGACTCACAGTGAACAAACACGTGCTATATTTACCAAACATGAAATTCAATCCATCCCTAAGTGACATGCAAGCACCAGACTGGATGAAAAGGTCATCAACACCATTTACATCCCCGCTTACATAGTCACCATACTTAAACTGATAACTCTGTCCATCAATCACTGCCTGCTTGGGTAGATCAGGAACACACAACAGATCAGATCCTCCACTGATCATGTTGTTATCACTCAAATACGTATACAACCTGTCACCTAGAAAAAGAACTGTGTCCAAATCTTTAGTCCTCCAGGAGAAAACACTGTCACCTGAATGTTTTGCTATACTAGCCAGACCTACTGCCATACACTGAACTCCTGCATTTTCAAATAGATTATTGCCCTGATGAAACAAACCACTTACACTCATACAAACCCTGACTGAACTACAGTCATCTCGCTCAGCTGCAACATGTGGTGCTGTAGCATCAGTCTGCCTTGTGGTGGATACGGTAGTACACTGCGTCTTGGAACCATCCTCCTCCACAGCCATGTCAACAGGACTCGCAGGGGACAGCTCTGCAGGCACCTCCACAACACCTGATGCTCCATCCACCTACAAACAATGAACAATTGAATAAACAGCATAAACAAGAACAATGTTTTACAATGCAATTATATGACATGAAATGTTAGCCGCCACTTAAATTGGTACACTCAATGCCATGTAGACTTTAGGCACCACTAGCCAAACTACTACTGAACAAGATTACACACTTAACTGTGTTTTCCTAATTTATGTTGCATTGACAACAACATTCAAACACATTATGGAAATTTGTAGAACATCTTTTACACAACCAAGACCAACCTCCACGCATGCAGCCGCAATCTCACCACTTCCACAGGATGGCTCTGTGGAAGTACTAGATGTTGCCTCCATCTACAACAAAACAAAAATTGAATGACTTTCTTAATCAAACAAAGTTTGATTTACTTACATACACACACACACACACACACACACACTATGAATGACATTAAAATAAGATCAAATGTCATTACAATGTCTGAGTTAAGTAGATAAAATGGTTACAGTCTTGGGCAAATACAACACATAAGAATTTAATTCTAAGACACCACTGTTACCTCGACCTGCAAAGAAACACTTTAATGCAATAAAAATGAATTTGTAAAACAAACACCTTTTGATTATGTAAAAATGTAACTGCTGCTTCTCTACTCAAACAATTCAATGATTAAGTCACACTAATAAAAACCCAAACCTGCTGCTTAGCAGGTCGTCTCTTGGAGGCAACTGATCTCTGCTGCTTGGCCACCTTAGGTTTCTAATGAATAAAAAGAAAATACACATTGTAAATCCATATTTGGGCCACAGGTCTGTTGGAGTTATTGTTAGAATGTGTCAGTAATAAGAACATGTCTTAAACACCACATACAATTTATATGCAAAATACCTTTGTGGCAAAAGCAACAGGCTCGACTGATTCCACAGAACTGCAGTCTGATGGAACAACTTTATCCATAGCATCCAACATGGCAGCACTAAACAGGACATTGGATGGCGGGATGGAAGAGTCTCTCAGCACCTAAATCATAACAATGCAGAAAGAGAAGAATTTGTAAAAACAATTCATGTACATATAATCAACATGTCCTACTTCTACAACTCAAAACAAACAAACCTGGTGCTGAACCATCCTTTTCTTCTTCGGTACAACACAGGACACCTCAGGTTGTCCAGGTTGACACCTCTGAAATGACAAATAGCATAGATTATATATTAAAAGGAAAAACTACTTTATATACACATTAGCAATGTACAGTGCTTATGTCATATCACTTATAGAATCCCTTTACCTTCTTGCCCTGTCCAACTACTGTCCACGCAAACGGGTCTGCTGGTGGACGGGGTGACACTTCCTCTCCTTTAACAGCCACCTTGGGAGCAAATCTAGGCGTCCATGGCCTGGGAGGGGCCAGCGGCTTTGGTGGGGCCGTTTCGAGTGACTGATGGGATGCAGACCACAGCAACTGGGCCAGAATTGGCATCCCAACAGTGTCACTCAAGTGGATCTACAAAATGAAAACCTCAAGTTAAGTCTATGAACACATTTAATAACGTCTGCCATGCCAACTGAACACAACACAAAAGAATTTTACACCAACTACCATTTACCAGCATTATATTCAACTTACGCCATCTCTGCTCCACAGATCAAGGTGGTTCAACGGAAAGTGCTCAGAGGAAGACAAGTACTTCACCCCTTAAAAAGAGAAAACATTAAATACTAAAATAAAAAATGACCACATAATTGTATTTCACATTTTATTAATTATAAAACCTTGATCAATATTCATCAAATTCTTATATTTACTCTGTTTGCCCAAAATATAACATGCAGGTGTATCAACCCTTTTTAAAAACATACCCATTCGTGCTGCAATGCGGTGGTTCCTGTGGGAACACCTCCATCTGTAGGCGCGGAGGAAAGTCCAGCACAATCACCTGAAAATATACCACATGTTCATTAGAAAAGCACTTGAGTGCAATGAAGTACACCTTTAAAAAAAATGATTTGATTGATTTGTTCATTAATTATACATTAATCATCTAAAAAACACAAAATAACAAAAATATACTACCAATAGCAAAAAACAAAAAAATAAGCCTACTTTTGGCCATCGGCTGCAAGCACTGGCAAGGAACTTAGCGAAGTCTGCCCCTGCCTCACTAGCAGTCCTGCTGGCCGTCAGATTGTTGCTGGGTGCCAGAAGACACACTGCATCAGGACACCGAGGGACGACAGCATTAACGAGCTCCGTCCTCAGGTCATCCGTAGCAGCACCAGGCGTTGACATGATACCAAAGGACAGCCTGCCCTCTGGCATCTGCACAATCAAGAGTCAAGAGTCACCTACAAGAAGAACGAACTACAACAAGAGAAAAGATTTCTTAGGAATATAGGAAAAAATAGTCGCTGTACATCACTGTTTTTTCGTTCAGAAATTGAACATCATAAATACCTTCTTGTCTGGCACCTCAGAAGGAATGACCAATTTGTGACTGCGACCAGTCAATGGTGAAATTGGCCATCTGTTAACACGATGACGAGGTCCTGTACCCCTGCCTATTTAGAAAAAGACAAGTCCCCAACGTAAGACTCTTTACATGGAACAAATTAACCACACAACTGGACCCTTTTCTGAAACAAAACTGTACAAAATGCCAGGAAAAACATTTACATACATAATAAAAACAATCAATGAAAAATGGCTGGCTACATACGTGCAGGGGTAGCATCGGACTGCTCAAATGTGACTTGCGGCGTCTCTCGCTCAGCCAGTCTCTTCTTGGCTGCCAGGGAGCAACGATATGCCTTGCCACGAGGCATCTAAAAAAACAAATGTGAAAAGTAGGCTCAAATGATTAATGATTACATTTAAATATAAAATAGGTGACATTAAACAAAACAGTATTTTTTGTTTTAGATTAACACAAAACATTTGACTTAAGCTGAAAAAAAAAAGACAACTGTACAAACTCCATAATGTCAACAAAATACTCAAAATATTGTACTAAACTTTTAACTACTAATTTCTTATCTCATCTCATCTCAACACTGGTGTAATGTGCAAATTTCCCCTTATGGGGGGGGTCAATAAAGTAAAAATTACATCATTAGCCCTCAGTTGATTTGGCATTCCCCATGTTCCCTTTAGGCACATCACTAATAACACCCATACAATTAATAATTTACTCACATTGCTTCAATGAAGAAATGACGTCCAAGAAAATGATACAATGCGTCACAGTCTTGCCTTCCTGATGGTTAGCTCAACTGAAAGAGAAGAAAGACAATTTACTCCCATAAATATTACTGACATGTAAGTACTTATCAAAATTGCATTCAATGTCTACCTTATGATGCTACTTGAAAATGTTATATGAACCACCTTACTACAAGAAACTCAATCAAGTGTTCACTGTTACAGTAAACAAAATGTGGTGATTAAATACAACGTGACTGTCAAAGCTCTACAAAACCTAGTATAAAATTATAACTTATAAAATGTAACATGTTAAGCTTTAATGCGGATTTGTATTCCATCAACATATCATGTTAATTTAAACAATTATACAACAGTGCAGAATGAACTTGCTGAACAGTAACACTTACTGTTGAACATGACAAGCTGTTTAAAATGACCAACAAGTCCAAAATAACCTAATCCTGTATTACATTAACATAAATGAGAATTTACCAAAAAAATAAGTTTGATAAATTAATACGCACGTGACTACACACAGTACACATTTATTATTAAACACTCCAATTCAATTCAATTCAATTCAATTTTATTTGTATAGCCCAATATCACAACAGAGTGTCTCATAGTGCTTTACAAAGTTCACTGAAATAAACAAGTGTAAGCGAACAAACAATATAAAAAAAAAAAGAGTCCAGCAGTCGATGAGGCCAATGGATCAGTCCGGTGGATCAGTCCGAGGCATCACCTGCCCTTTATGACCCTCCTTCTTCGGGAAGGAAAAACTCAAAAAACCCAGTGGGAAAAGAGAAACCTCCGGGAGCACCACAGTGAAGGAGAGATCCAGCTCCCAAGGACGGACAGGCTGTAGCCATGGACAGACGCACATCCATTGGCTGGTGGAGAACCACATCAGCGGGGCCAGGACCAGGATCCACAGGAACCAGGGAACCACATCAGCAGGACCAGGACCAGGATCCATAGGAACCAGAGAACCACATCAGCGGGACCGGGACCAGGACCCACAGGAACCAGAGAACCACATCAGCGGGACCGGGACCAGGACCCACAGGAACCAGAGAACCACATCAGCGGGACCGGGACCAGGACCCACAGGAACCAGAGAACCACATCAGCAGGGCCAGGACCAGGATCCACAGGATCCACAGGAACCTGAGAGATGAGAAAGCACAGAAACGCTCCGGGGAAGATAGCAAGTTAGAGGCAGACATTTGGCTGACATGAGACATAACGATGGAGAGGAAGAGGAGGAGAGAGAATAGAGGAGCTCAGTGCACCATAGGAGTCCCCCGGCAGTCTGAGCCTATAGCAGCATAACTAGGGGCTGGTCTAAGGCCTGATCCAGCCCTTAAATATATGCTTTGTCAAAAAGAAAGGTTTTTAGTCTACTCTTAAATGTAGAGAGGGTGTCTGCCCCCCGAACCCAAACTGGAAGGAGGTTCCACAGGAGAGGAGCCTGATAGCTGAAGGCTCTGCCTCCTGCACTACTTTTGGAGACTTTAGGAACCACCAGTAGACCTGCATTCTGGGAGCACAGTGCTCTAGTGGGGTAGTACGGTACTATGAGCTCTTTAAGATATGATGGAGCCTGACCCTTAAGAGCCTTGTAGGTGAGGAGAAGGATTTTAAACTCTATTCTAGATTTTACTGGAAGCCAATGAAGAGAAGCCAGTACAGGAGAAATGTGGTCTCTTCTTTTAGTTCTCATCAGAACACGAGCAGCAGCGTTCTGGACCAACTGGAGAGTCTTTAACGACTTATTGGGGCAGCCTGATAATAAAGAGTCCAACCTAGAAGTGACAAATGCATGGACCAATTTTTCTGCATCATCAGTGGATATGATGGGCCTGATTTTGGCAATATTACGTAGATGGAAAAAGGCAGTTCTAGAAATCTGTTTAATGTGGGAGTTAAAGGACAAATCCTGATCAAATAAGACTCCCAGATTCCTCACAGTGGAGCTGGAGGCCAGATTAATGCCGTCCAGAGCAGTTAAGGTAGTGGAAAAGCTGTCTCTGAGGTGTCTGGGGCCAAGCAAAATAACTTCAGTTTTATCTGAGTTTAGCAGCAGAAAGTTGCTGCTCATCCAGGACTTTATGTCCTTAAGGCAGATTTGAAGTTTAACCAACTGATTGGGTTCATCAGGCTTTATTGATAAATATAATTGTGTATCATCTGCATAACAGTGGAAATGAATGGAGTGCTTCCTGATAATATTACCAAGAGGAAGCATATATAAGATAAATAGTATTGGTCCAAGCACTGAACCTTGTGGAACTCCATGTCTAACCTTAGTGTGGACAGAGGATTCGTTATTAATATGTACAAACTGAAATCGATCTAATAAATAGGACTTAAACCAGCTTAATGCAGTTCCTTTTATACCAATGAACTGTTCCAGTCTCTGTAACAGGATGTGATGGTCGATGGTGTCGAAAGCAGCACTCAGGTCTAACAAGACCAGGACAGAGAGAAGTCCTCTGGTGAAGGTTACAGACCTCCTTATGGCATCAGACAGTGTCTCTGTGCTGTGGTTCGCTCTAAAACCTGACTGAAAATCCTCTAATAGACTATTAGAGTTTAAAAAATTACACAGCTGATTAGCTACAACTTTCTCCAGGATCTTGGAGAGAAAGGGAAGGTTGGATGAAGGTCTATAGTTGCTAACACACCTGAATCAAGAGTAGGCTTTTTCAGGAGAGGTTTAATTACTGCTACTTTAAAGGACTGCGGTACATAGCCTGTTAGTAAAGACTGATTGATCATATCCAGTAAGGACGTGTTCATTAGGGGCAGGACCTCTTTAAGGAGTCCAGTAGGAATGGGGTCTAGGAGACATGTTGACGATCTAGATGAGGACATTATTGAGGTCAATTCAGCAAGATCAATTGGAGAAAAACAGTCCAAGTACACATCAGGTCTAACAGCTGTTTCTGTGGTTCCTAGGTTTGAGGTTGGACCAGACCCTGTTAAGGGCAGGAGGTGTTGAATTTTGTTCCTAATAGTTAGAATTTTATCATTAAAGAAGCTCATGAAGTCGTTACTGCTGAGCTCTAAGGGAACACAAGGATCAATAGAGTTCTGGCTCCTTGTCAGCCTAGCTATTGTGCTAAAAAGGAATCTAGGGTTGCTTTTATTTTCTTCTATTAATGAGGAGTAGTAGGCGGCTCTGGCATTACAGAGGGCCTTTCTATAGGTTTTAAGACTATCTTGCCAGATTAAACGGGATTCTTCCACTTTGGTGGCCCGCCATGTCCTTTCTAGCCTTCGTGAGTGTTGCTTAAGCTCACGTGTCTGGGAGTTATACCAGGGAGCTTGTCTCTTTTCTTTAATTCTCTTCTTTTTTAGAGGGGCAATAGAGTCTAGTGTCATTCGCAGTGAACCTGCAGCACTGTCGACCAGATAATCAATTTGGGAGGGGCTAAGATTAGCATGGGGGTCATCCACAGCACAGGGACACACTGGCTGAAATACTGAAGGAATGACCTCCTTAAATTTGGCAACAGCCCTATCAGATAAGGATCTAGTGAGGACCTCTCTGTCATATAGAGCAGAGTCCATAATGCACTTAAAATAGATCTGTTCCTAAAAACCATGATGCATTCAGGTAATTTCACAGTGACCGTTGGTTGAGCTTCTTCAAAAAAAGTCAAAAGACAACGATGCAATGCATCCAAGCAACACTGTCACACTCACAGCACATACAAACACACAGCCAGCCACAGCCTCACACACACACACTCACAGCCACAGCCTCACACACACACACTCACAGCACATACAAACACACAGCCAGCCACAGCCTCACACACACACACTCACAGCCACAGCCTCACACACACACACTCACAGCACATACAAACACACAGCCAGCCACAGCCTCACACACTCACAGCCTCACTCACTCACAGCCACAGCCTCACACACATTCATTCACAGCCACAGCCTCACACACACACACTCACTCACAGCCTCACACACTCACAGCCTCACACACACTCACTCACAGCCACAGCCTCACACACACACACACTCACTCACAGCCTCACACACATTCATTCACAGCCACACACACTCACAGCCTCACACAAACACTCACAGCCACAGCCTCACACACACACACTCACAGCCACAGCCTCACACACACACACACACACTCACAGCCACAGCCTCACACACACACTCACTCACAGCCACAGCCTCACACACACACACACTCACAGCCACAGCCTCACACACACACACACTCACAGCCACAGCCACAGCCTCACACACACTCATTCACAGCCACAGCCTCACACACACTCATTCACAGCCACAGCCTCACACACACTCACTCACAGCCACAGCCTCACACACACACACTCACAGCCACAGCCTCACACACACACACACACACTCACAGCCACAGCCTCACGCACACACTCACTCACAGCCACAGCCTCACACACACACACACTCACTCACAGCCACAGCCTCACACACACACACACTCACTCACAGCCACAGCCTCACACACACTCACTCACAGCCACAGCCTCACACACACACTCACAGCCTCACACACACACTTACAGCCACAGCCTCACACACACACACACACACACACACACTCACTCACAGCCACAGCCTCACACACACTCACTCACAGCCACAGCCTCACACACACTCACTCACAGCCACAGCCTCACACACACACTCACTCACAGCCACAGCCTCACACACACACTCACAGCCACAGCCTCACACACACTCACTCACTCACAGCCACAGCCTCACACACTCACTCATTCACAGCCACAGCCTCACACACACACTCACTCACAGCCACAGCCTCACACACTCACTCACTCACAGCCACAGCCTCACACACTCACTCACTCACAGCCACAGCCTCACACACACACTCACTCACAGCCACAGCCTCACACACTCACTCATTCACAGCCACAGCCTCACACACACACTCACTCACAGCCACAGCCTCACACACACACTCACTCACAGCCACAGCCTCACACACTCACTCACTCACAGCCTCACACACACACTCACTCACAGCCACAGCCTCACACACTCACAGCCACAGCCTCACACACTCACTCATTCACAGCCTCACACACTCACTCACTCACAGCCACAGCCTCACACACTCACTCACTCACAGCCACACACACACATTCACAGCCACAGCCTCACACACTCATTCACAGCCTCACACACTCACTCACTCACAGCCACAGCCGCACACACACTCACTCACAGCCTCACACACACACACTCATTCACAGCCACAGCCTCACACACACTCACTCACAGCCACAGCCTCACACACACACACTCACTCACAGCCTCACACACTCACTCATTCACAGCCACAGCCTCACACACTCACTCACTCACAGCCTCACACACACACTCACTCACAGCCACAGCCTCACACACACACTCATTCACAGCCACAGCCTCACACTCACTCACTCACAGCCTCACACACACACTCACTCACAGCCACAGCCTCACACACACACTCACTCACAGCCACAGCCTCACACACACACTCACTCACAGCCACAGCCTCACACACACACTCACTCACAGCCACAGCCTCACACACACACTCACTCACAGCCACAGCCTCACACACTCACTCACTCACAGCCACAGCCTCACACACTCACTCACTCACAGCCACAGCCTCACACACTCACTCATTCACAGCCACAGCCTCACACACACTCACAGCCACAGCCTCACACACACACTCACTCACAGCCACAGCCTCACACACACACTCACTCACAGCCACAGCCTCACACACTCACAGCCACAGCCTCACACACACACTCACAGCCACAGCCTCACACACTCACTCATTCACAGCCACAGCCTCACACACTCACTCACTCACAGCCACAGCCTCACACACTCACTCACTCACAGCCACAGCCTCACACACACACTCACAGCCACAGCCTCACACACTCACTCACTCACAGCCACAGCCTCACACACTCACTCACTCACAGCCACAGCCTCACACACTCACTCATTCACAGCCACAGCCTCACACACACTCACAGCCACAGCCTCACACACACACTCACTCACAGCCACAGCCTCACACACACACTCACTCACAGCCACAGCCTCACACACTCACAGCCACAGCCTCACACACACACTCACAGCCACAGCCTCACACACTCACTCATTCACAGCCACAGCCTCACACACTCACTCACTCACAGCCACAGCCTCACACACTCACTCACTCACAGCCACAGCCTCACACACACACTCACAGCCACAGCCTCACACACACACTCACTCACAGCCACAGCCTCACACACTCACTCATTCACAGCCACAGCCTCACACACACACACAGCCTCACACACTCACTCATTCACAGCCACAGCCTCACACACTCACTCACAGCCTCACACACACACTCATTCACAGCCACAGCCTCACACACTCACTCATTCACAGCCACAGCCTCACACACTCACAAACTCACAGCCACAGCCTCACACACACTCACAGCCACAGCCTCACACACTCACAGCCACAGCCTCAGCCTCACACACACTCACAAACTCACAGCCACAGCCTCACACACTCACAGCCACAGCCTCACACACACACACTCACTCACACACAGCCACAGCCTCACACACACTCACAAACTCACAGCCACAGCCTCACACACACTCACAGCCTCACACACTCACTCACTCACAGCCACAGCCTCACACACTCACAGCCACAGCCTCACACACACTCACAGCCACAGCCTCACACACTCACTCATTCACAGCCACAGCCTCACACACTCACTCATTCACAGCCACAGCCTCACACACACACTCACTCACAGCCACAGCCTCACACACTCACTCACTCACAGCCACAGCCTCACACACTCACAGCCACAGCCTCACACTCACTCACAGCCACAGCCTCACACACTCACTCATTCACAGCCACAGCCTCACACACTCACAGCCTCACACACACACTCATTCACAGCCACAGCCTCACTCATTCACAGCCACAGCCTCACACACACACTCATTCACAGCCACAGCCTCACTCATTCACAGCCACAGCCTCACACACTCACAAACTCACAGCCACAGCCTCACACACACTCACTCACAGCCACAGCCTCACACACTCACAGCCACAGCCTCACACACTCACTCATTCACAGCCACAGCCTCACTCACAGCCACAGCCTCACACACACTCACAGCCACAGCCTCACACACACTCATTCACAGCCACAGCCTCACACACACTCATTCACAGCCACAGCCTCACACACACTCACTCACAGCCACAGCCTCACACACACTCATTCACAGCCACAGCCTCACACTCACTCATTCACAGCCACAGCCTCACACACACTCATTCACAGCCACAGCCTCACTCACACTCACTCACAGCCACAGCCTCACACACACTCACTCACAGCCACAGCCTCACACACACTCATTCACAGCCACAGCCTCACTCACACTCACTCACAGCCACAGCCTCACTCACACTCACTCACAGCCACAGCCTCACACTCACTCATTCACAGCCACAGCCTCACACACACTCATTCACAGCCACAGCCTCACACACTCACTCATTCACAGCCACAGCCTCACACACTCACACACTCACTCACAGCCACAGCCTCACACACAGACACACACACTCACTCATTCACAGCCACAGCCTCACACACTCACTCACAGCCACAGCCTCACACACAGACACACACACTCACTCACTCACAGCCACAGCCTCACACACACACACACTCACAGCCACAGACACACTCACACACACTCACAGCCTCCCTCACACACACAGCCACAGCCTCACGCACTCACAGCCACACACACACACACAGCCACAGACACACTCACACACACTCACAGCCTCCCTCACACACACAGCCACAGCCTCACGCACTCACAGCCACACACACACACACAGCCTCACACACACACACTCACAGCCACAGTCTCACACACACACACTCACAGCCACAGTCTCACACACACACACACACACACACACACACACACACACACACACTCACACACACACACACACACACACACTCACAGCCACAGCCTCACACACACACACTCACAGCCTCACACACACACAGCCACAGTCTCACACACACACACTCACAGCCACAGCCTCACACACACACACACACACTCACAGCCACAGTCTCACACACACACACACTCACAGCCACAGCCACAGCCTCACACACACACACTCACAGCCACAGCCACAGCCTCACACACACACACTCACACACACTCACAGCCACAGCCTCACACACTCACTCATTCACAGCCACAGCCTCACACACACACACTCACACACACTCACAGCCACAGCCTCACACACTCACTCATTCACAGCCACAGCCTCACACACACACACTCACAGCCACAGCCACAGTCTCACACACACACACACTCACACAAACACCAGTTGTGCTCCGGTAAATTCCAGTCAGCCGACTCTATGAAGACACAGTCACACGAACGTAATAATAACTAAATTCCACACATTAATTTACTATCGCAGGAACAACAACTTTACTGGAGCAGTTCAACAAAGCGTAAAGAAACAGCAATGACAAAGACTCAACTGTAATGTGCTACAGTTAGCGTTAGCGTTAGCATTAGCATGCTATCCGCTAGCAAAAACCGCTTCTCTCTTCAGCTAAACCCATAAACAAAGCACAAAAAAGAACGCGCTAACCAGTCAAACACAGCCCCGACAGCCTGGCTACACTAACGGCAAACATTTGAATGTATCACCAAAACCACTATGTCTTCCTTCGGTGCTGCAAAGCTAACACCTGCAGGCAGCTAAACACAGAGCTAACCCAGATAACAATGTCGTCTCAATATATTTATTTAACCCTATTTAACCCTCTACGGTACTGCAACCAACATCAAATTTATCTTCGTTAAATTGTAAAGATAAAGAAAAAGATGATGAATGGTATGCCTTTGAACATTATATAAACCTAAACACACACTACCAAAATTTCATGCCTGAGGGCAACACGGTACCATAGAGGGTTAAAAGTAAATAAAGCTGAATTAACTCACCCAGTGACACCATGAAACAAGCGGTGAATGTTGCTGTTGTGTTGTAGAAAAATATTCCTTTGAAATCGATTGAAATCTCCGGAAAATCAACCACACGTCAGAGTGAGTTTGCTCCGAAAAACGAACTCACAGATTTAGCGGTTGAACTTCGAACTTATACGCAGCGTCCTTCAAAATCTGTGTCTCAACCAATCAGAGCGCAGCACAGGAGGGACGATACTAAGGCATGCGCAGACAACACACAAGCAAGATGCTTCATTAAACATCTGAAGCAAAAAATGTATCATTACTTTATTTTATTTTTTTTAACTAAAAAACATACCTTAGCATTTCCCAACACTATAAAAACATATAATAGTTCAGTCCTACATACCTGTGGACCGCAATGCCAAAACTTAATAAAACTTGCATGCGTTCAATGTAAACTACCGGTGACTCTAAAACGGAAGTTATCCAAATAAAATTCATCATGTGTTTCACTATACATAATCACAATCATTAACTTCCTCAAACTTTGCTGATTCATACCTTTAATTAAACCAAATGTAAAGTATTAAACTATGTGCCTCCTTAAAAATAACACAAAGGTCCTGAAATAAAATAAGTAATTAAATACAAAAGTACTAAATTGGACACCAATTAATAAATGTTGCATTTCTCCCTGACACAACATCTAAGCCCCTGAACATTCACAATATGAAGGAATTACTTAAGCACTGTCAGTTTTGGTGATGTAGGGTTTAAAAATTTTCAATTTAAATCCTAACCCTTTCTGTACATTGCCATTGTACTTCTTTTGATCTCCTCATAGTAATACCACATTGCTTTGCATATTAGACTACACAAAGACGACATATGACATTATGTCATAACATAAAGCATTCGTGACATAAAACAGACCTCCACACACACACACAGGGCACTCTGCATCAGCATAGTGGAGTTGAAGAGACGAGAATTTGAAGTTCCTTGGTCTCCACATCTCTGACCCCACATGGTCCACGAACATCACCTATCAGGTGGGGGAAGGCCCAACAGAGACTTAACTTCTTCAGGAAGTTAAAACAAGCTCACCTCACTCAGCACCTACTGATCAACTTCTACTAGTCAGTTATGGAGAGCCTCCTTACCTCCAGCTGCACTGTGTGCTTCACCAGCTGCACTGCAGACGACAGACCTGGAGCATGTGCCCCACCCAGGACACCTACACTGGACAACTTTAAAATAAGGCCAGTAGTATTGCAAAAGACACCCCACTCACCCTGGACATCCCGTTCTCACCCCTCCCCTCTGATAAAACATATCAAATAAAAAAACAGACCCAAGAAGAGTTTCTACCCTCCACACCACTGTTACTTATTCACCTATTTGCACTGTTTTTACTGTACATTTTATATTTTCTTATTTTTATTTTCTATCTTTTTACTTATTTGTATTTTATCTTTCATGATGCCAGGAGAGCAGAGCTACCAAGCTGGATCTCATTGCTTAATATTGTTTTGACAATGTTACACAATAAAGACAATTCTATTGCACTCTATTCTATACACACACACATATCATAAAAATACTCAAAGAAGTTATAAACAATAACCAAAGACAACACAAATGTAATATAGAATATTTATTGATAATAATATATAATAATATAATTATTAGATCAGAACTGCTGCTGACTTGAAATTTCCCCATTGTGGGATAAATAAAGGAATATCTTATCTTATCTTATCTTATTTATCTTCTATTATTCTTTCTCTTCTCTTTGGGGATCTTCAATCCCCAAGTCTCCATGTGCCATTTCTGTAAACACATCATAAAAACACAAACTCAATAATGTAACATGTCAAACATTTAACATGTTTTTTTATACAAATTATTTTATACTGTAATCAATAATGAAGATTGCCCTCTCACTTACCACACTCAATGTGCTAATTGTAGCCAAATGTTAAAGAAAATACTAACTTATATCCATAATGTCAATTTCTAATAACAAGGACTTTGTGCTGCTATCTGTCATTATTCTTAACCCATGGTGAAATTGCAAATCAATAACATGATTATGCTTAGTTTGAGTAAACTGACTTGTATCTGCTAGGATCTGATATCCTTTTAAATTATAATAGGAAACCAACATGTGAAATAACATGACAAAATTCCATCCAAAGGTGTAAATTCATGTCTCACCCACACAATCACTCAATACAAAATTTAAGATTTATATGTCTACCCCTGCTTTGCTGCGGAAAAAAAAACTAAGTACCAATGTAAAATTAAAATTATTACACAAGAATAAAATATCTATCATCTCTTTATCAACACACAAACCATATCTACCAGACTAACCAGCGGTGAGCAAGCTCACCGTGCTTTCCAGCACCTCCACCCTCTGGAGGGCATCTTTGGCTGTTTTTTTCCACTTCTGGACTTCTGCCTGGAGAACATCACCCCTTCGCTCTGAAGCCATCCTCCTCCTGGTCTCCCTAACCAGGGAACCAACCGCCTTTCTGGTTGTGTCAGTTGCCTGTTCGTAAAGTTGTGTCCGCGGCACAACTTCATCATTGCAAGCATACTGCAAGTACAACACAATAATCTAAAATCAAACATCCAAAAATAATACTATATATATATATATATATATATATATATATATATAACATATTTGATCAAATATATAGTACACACAAGGTTAAGAGGAAACACAATATCTATTTAATTAAAAAAAACCTTGAACTACAACGTGGCAATTAATACTACATTAAACTGATATTCAATGGTCTTATTCCATAAAAAGTCTTGCATACACTATTAATACACATGTCAGGAAATTATTTCTATAAGACCAGAACTGTATTTTCGCTGTTAGTTCGTACCATTAATTTCCCAACACACAAGATAAACTCTCAGAGACAGAGATCTCAGTTCAAAGTTTTACTTGCAACAAGCAAGGAGTACAGGCAAAGATCTACATCTGCACTGAGCAGTCTCAGTGTCTTTCAAGCATATATAACATGTATAAGCAAAGTTCCTCCTCTCAGCAGTCCTCCGCCGCACCCTGCTCCCTCTCCTCCTTGCAGGGGCGGTTGGTGGGAAACGCAGGTATGCTGACTTCTCTCCGTTCAAGGCCTTCTCCAACTCTTCTTTATCTCAAGAATGCAAGCACAGTCTGATACATCCTACGCCAACACACATCTCTTTGATCTGTGTAAAGGTCACAGCAACCATTACACAGTCCAGCATCAGGCTAAAACTTCATGATAATAAAGCATAAATGTACTAACATAAAAATGTATTAGCATAAGCGTGTCTGCACATTTTCTATTTCCTAACATTCCCTCCTGTTTAACATGAATTTTAGCCGTAGCATAATAAGTCACTTTCTCACATCAGTATAATACTTCTTCTCTCGATTTTCAGTATTAACGTCACATTGAACTTAAAATGCATAGTCAAATTGGAATCTGAAATGGTAGAAAAACAGGAGAGACATGAGTAACAACAAAACAAAGATATGTACATTACAGAATAGTGTATGCAGAATTAAAATTCAGAATAGTCATGAGGATCAGACATGGGAGGTGCAGTGGGGACAGGTTCGTATTTAGCTGCAGGAGACACGGAAAACAATTGTGTTTTCCACACAATTGTTTTCCTGGGTTGAGACCAAACGCAGCATCATATCTCTCAGGCAGGGCAGAATGCAGGATGTGAATAAACAGAAGAGCAATAATACTACGAGAACAGGCGTCAGAATTTTAAGGAGCACTTGTTTCCAGGGGCCAGAAGTCAGCCAAGCCAGGAAGTCACCTTTTGCTCCATGATCCCAATCAATCGCATCACGCAGAGCAGTCAGATTTGCAACTTCCTGGTGTATCATAGCTCCGTCTGCATCATTAGCTGGAATAAAAGAACAACATGCCGCGCCCACAATAGTGCAGACACCGCCCGCTGACGCTGTCAGTAACACTAGGCGGTCCTGCAACGCCATCAGTCTCAGCGCCTGCATGAAAAGTGATAAAACGACCTTCTGGCCATCAGACCACAACTTATGGTCAGGTGGGACGTCAGTTCCCCAAACAGAATCATGTCTCTGAAAGGAACGTCGAGTCCTACTGCTCAGGACGGTCGAGACGTCAGAGGCCACAATGAAGGAGCGGTCAGTTTCTATTTGACAGATTGATTTAAAGGTCTCGGATTAGCAGCAGAGGGTAGGATATGGGGAAACAACACACTGTCATTCACAAGAGGATGCGGAATGACATGTGGATTTCTTACTGCCAGTGGCATTCTAGTGCAAACGTAGCAGTTGGTCAGATTCTTGCTCCTGGCAACATACGAGGCATATCTGTAGCACAGATTGACTTGGAACGAGTTATTGTATTGGTCAAAAGTAAACTGAGTCTGCAGGGAAAAAGCAAAGTTCCTTTTGTATCTGTTTACAGGGAGTTCCAGTGTCAGTAAGGGAAACATAACTGTGGCTAAAACCAGAAGGACCAACAGCTTCATTTTGATGAAATGAACTATCATTGACATAAGTGTTAGACACCTGTTGGTTCGTTTACAGAAGTTGAGAGAAGCTGCTCACTGTAAGGGCTGTAGGTATTGAAATTTCTTTCTTTTTTTTTTTTTTAAATTATTATTATTATTGTTATTATTGTTGTTGAGCTTGCCTGGTTTCCCTGTCTTCTTACAAGAATCAAACTCTAACTAACCTCAACTAGTCTTCGTCAGCGTTCCCGGGCTCACCAGGGGTCCCCCCGGGGTTACCGCACAGGAAAACAATAAAGTGGTGTTGTCTTTCCAACACCAGCAGGCTTTCTCAACCAGGCATGCCCCCCCCCCCCTTTTTTTTTTTTTTCAGCCAAACAAGCATTACTTTAGTTTTCAGTAATTTCCTGATTAATGTCTGGGAAGTGCTGAATTTTACAGTGTGTGATGTGAATCCAGGAAGGTCTCTCTGCAATCTTAACTGCCGTAGGAGTAGATATGATTACCTGGAATGGTCCAAGCCAGCGTTCCTCCCTCCACACACGTCTCTGAATATTCTTAACAAAAATCCAGTCCCCAGGTTTTAGTTGTGGTTTTGGCTGGTCCTCTTTTCCTGGAGATACAACATGGAGACGGAGAGTTTTAATGTTTTCTTTTGTTTGCAAAGTTTGGAGCATGGAATACAGAATTAACTTTGGAACACATCCCTCTTGTTGACACATAACATTTAAGAACTTTACCTTACATGTATATCAAAAGCCCATGGAGTGTAAGAGCGAAAAACCTGTCTGGCAGAACAATCAATCTTTCTGGACAGGAAAATTCTCTTACGGTCCCGCTGCCCCGGCGACCGCACTATGGCACTCCCAGAGGGTCACAACAATGTCAAAAATTAACTGCACACAAACGGTACACAATGAGAATAATAGCTGTTGTCTACTCTGGAAACTTTGAGTATGGGAACATCCGTAAAAGAACAGAAACTGTCCACCTCCAGGCTGGTCATCCCATCGTACCTGTGAAGTGGACCTGCCCCTAATAACTAATCATTATTTCCCTGATAGACGAAAACAAAGTAAAACATGGATGTGAATATGGGAACATATCTATTATCACCAAACAGTATCTTTTCCTTCAATTTTTGTTTAGTTCTATGAAATCCATACAGACAATTTGAAAATGGTAGGTTGCGTCAGGAAATGTACCTTGTCTTGGAGTAGTTTTGGTAACCATAGATTGTAAATGTTTTATTTATCACAGATACCATCCCTCCTGTTGAGACATGTGAAATCCCATGGATCAAAAATAGCTGCAAATCTAAAATGATTCTGCTGACTGATCATTGTCATGTTGCCACTCGTCATCCTCCTCATGATCCCCCTCTGTGTTCTGGCCCTCTGTCCAATGTCCAAATTTGACACAATTGTAGCATTTGCCGTCCCCTCCGTGTCCTCGTCCCCATCCTCGTCCACCTCCTCCTCTTTGATCATTTCCTCGGTAACAAACATCATAATATTCATCAGTGGGAAATTCATCACAGTCATCAACAATAAAAGTGTCATTACTTTTAACTTTAAGTTTCTTTTTCTTTACATTCATTTGTTCCTCACCATGTTCTGCATGATCTTTGATGGTTTGAATCCCTGCACTCCTCCATCCTACGAGGTGCTTTTTAATGTTATTGCAGGAAGTAAAGGATTGTATACATTACCGCTTCAGGTCCGGTGTGGTGTGTCCACCCCGGACAGAGATGGTTGTGCAGTCATGGATGATTGAGGCAAGTGGTGGGAGGCAGATGAGGAGGAGGACGGTCCTGGAGGTGAGGACTTTGAAGTGACTTTCCCCAGGAGAGGCCTAGACAGCAGAGGTGGTTGTTGTGGATCTGAGTATGGTAGTAGACTGGGAAAGGACCCAGGGGTCTGTATTCGTGGTCCTCTCGCTTATCTCGGGCAGAATACAACACAGGATAAGGGTTAGGAATTTTCATGTTCCTTTCTGCTTCCTTCTCCTTTTCTCTGTCTCTCTACTTGCAGTGTTCCCTTAAACCCATTTTTTTTTTTTTCCTTTTTTCTTTCAAACATTTTACATTATTTATTTACTTTTTTATTTTTTTCCTGTTTCATGCGCTTCACATCCCCTTTATACTGGACCTCGTCAGGTCCCTGACTTTGATAACAACAACTACTGCAGCAATTACCCATCCCATCCTACAGGATGGAGGGATTGTTATTTAGACAGGAGCGTGTAGCTCCAGTGTCGCAAAGAAATACGTCACTGCCTGCTACAGTCAAAGTGATCAGAGTTTGACTAGTTTGACTGCAGCAGGCATTCAATACCTCCAGTGATGGTTCAGGGTCATGTCTTTGTCGTCTGTGAGTCATTGCTTTCTCCAACAGTCTAGTCTGTTCATCCAGGGTTGCCTTATGTGTTGGGGAAATGTCACTATCGGCTAGTCATGTTGACTTATATTGATTTGGATAGTAATTTTTTTAGGACAGTAACCACGGTTATTGCGTCCGCGGAAAGGTCGAGGTTCATAGTCATTCCCATGTCTCCCATGGCTCTTTCCTTTTACGGGGACAGTCTCTGGCAAAATGTCCAGGCTGACCACAGTCATAACACACCTCTTCCTGTCTTACCTTCTGTTGACCATAATTGTCACCTGCCTGATCCCATCTACGTGGTCCTCCACTACCTCTTCCTCTGCCTCTGCCTCTACCTCTGTCTCCCTGGCTGTGATAAGGCCCTCTCTGTTCAGGACCACGGTAAAAGATTTCTTCAGAGCCCAGGAAAACCTGAATAGGCTGCTGTTTTGTCTTTTCTTCCTTTGCCTTTTGTTGTTGACCATGAACACGGATTGCATGACGCAAATGATTGCAGAAAACATCCTCTTCACACGTAGGGAGTTCAATGCATGTGGTTTCAATGGTTTGTCTCACTTTTGGGTGTACTGTATTCATGATAGCATTTTTGTAGAGCTGCAGTCTGGCAGGGTTACCTGCAGCCAGACCACTGTTGTGTGTGAAAGATTGATTAAATCTGTGTAGCCAATCTTCGCATGATTCGTCTGATTTCATTTTAAAGTCAGTGATCGCACCCCAATCTTGTCTGGGTGTGAATGTCTGTCTACAGCGGGTGAGGAAGTCAGCCCACTGTTGTCTGAACTCATTAGTTTCTCGTGCTAGGGGGTCGTCATTAGGGTCTCTATGAGTCAGTGGTCCCTGCACTCGGTGAAACTGTCCACCGAATGTACGGCGACAGATCCTAAGAATTTCAGTGGGAGTCAGAGTCATTGAGGCACGTAGTCCCTCCATTTCCCCGATCCATCCCTCAACATCTTTTCTCGGGTCTGGGAGAGCAGCGTTTAGCGCTTCGAAGTCTCCTGGGTACATTGACCTGTACACCTGCATGGTTGGTTCTGCGCCATTTTGTCCAGCAAGTGGATTTGGAACTGTTATCAAGGGATATTCGTCCTCAGGACCTGCTGAAAGGTCTTGAACATTTTTCAACACTGCTTTTTGTCTGCGAGTGTTAGCTGCTGGAGGGCCTCCCTGTCGGAGATCCTCCTTTTCCTGTAGATCCAAAGCCTTCAATTGTTTTCTAAGGGCCTTGTGATCTTCATAGGGTGGAGGCTGGAGCTGTTGGCCACCAGCTCCAACTCCACCCTCAGCACCCTGTGGCTGCTGTTGTTGATATTGCATTTGCTGATTTAACTGCTGTTGTTGCTGAACGTTTGCTGCTGCGCGGCGTCTGTTAACTACCGTTACAGCACCTGCAGCCTCTGCATCTAAATCTTCAAGGTCACATGCAGATTTCTTCTGTTGTTGTGCATCTGTTCTCTTTTTAACATCCATAGAAGCAGTGGAAGCCCACATCATGGCACACTGAACTTCAGGATGAGCACCACCTTTCTTCTTATGTTTATCTTTCAATTTAACGAGAAGCGCATCACATTTAGGTTTATCCAATGTTCCATCGAATGGAGTGTTAGGATATTTTATCCATGGTTTATAATATTTAGAGGTTTGCGCACCGTATTCACTTTTCATACGGTTACGGTCATGATCCTGTTTCAATTTTAGTATATGTGTTCCAATTTGGATTTTTTTTTTTTTTTTTTTACTCTGATTTCTTATTTTTCCCGTTTGAGTTCCCCATTACAACTGTCCCATGTTGAGTTCACTGGCATGAGAGAAGAGGAGGTTATTGATCTGGCCTTCTACACCGCAGACACGGCGCGAGATCAATTTTACGGATTGAAACCAACCTCAGGCAACAGCCGTCAGCCCTCTTCTCACCAGTATAGAAGTCAACACAAGATAAAACAACAAACTGCAACTCCGATACCACCTATTGTGGCTTCAAACCTCAAGGAATTACCACATTCACTCTCACATTTACTCACAAATGTATGTATGTGTGCAGGCCTTTGTTGTATTCTTAGAACACAAATCACATATTAGGAGGTTAATTCCCCTGTCCAACTTGAGAGATTGGAGTACCTGATAGGAATTAACACAATTACCAGGAGGTTGTTCCCCTGTCCAACTTGATAGGTTGGAGTACCTGATAGGAATCAACCCAATTTAGTAATTCCCCTGTCCAACTTAAGGTTGGAGTACCTGATAGGAATTAAACCCAATTTAGTAATTCCCCTGTCCAACTTAAGATGTTGGAGTACCTGATAGGAATTAACACAATTTAGTAATTCCCCTGTCCAACTTGGTAGGTTGGAGTACCTGATAAGAATTAACACAATTTACCCGGTAGATTCTCCCAAAATTCTCCTAATCAGCGCTTTCTTGTCCCGACGTCACTGCGTCTGCCAGACTCACAAACTATTTTATGGCACTCAAACCCTTCTAGGAATTTCAACCTCTTTTGCGCTGTAACTGCAGTATCAAATCTTCCATGTGCTGTGTCTTTATGCGTCTCTGTACTCACCAACGAAGTGGATGTGCGTCACCGGGCACCCTCAGAGAGCCCTGTCAGCCATCGTGGTCCCAGAAAAGGATGACCAATACAGACCGTAGTCTGACCGTGCACTGATTTTGTCCTCTCAGGCGTCCAGGGCTTCCTCAGGCGTCCAGATATTGCACATCCGGCTCGAAGGACCAATTATGTCAGGAAATTATTTCTATAAGACCAGAACTGTATTTTCGCTGTTAGTTCGTACCATTAATTTCCCAACACACAAGATAAACTCTCAGAGACAGAGATCTCAGTTCAAAGTTTTACTTGCAACAAGCAAGGAGTACAGGCAAAGATCTACATCTGCACTGAGCAGTCTCAGTGTCTTTCAAGCATATATAACATGTATAAGCAAAGTTCCTCCTCTCAGCAGTCCTCCGCCGCACCCTGCTCCCTCTCCTCCTTGCAGGGGCGGTTGGTGGGAAACGCAGGTACGCTGACTTCTCTCCGTTCAAGGCCTTCTCGAACTCTTCTTTATCTCAAGAATGCAAGCACAGTCTGATACATCCTACGCCAACACACATCTCTTTGATCTGTGTAAAGGTCACAGCAACCATTACACAGTCCAGCATCAGGCTAAAACTTCATGATAATAAAGCATAAATGTACTAACATAAAAATGTATTAGCATAAGCGTGTCTGCACATTTTCTATTTCCTAACAACACATGACAAATAACTATGGCTGATTTTTATACTTTAAGATTTTTACTACCAAGTTAAAACAGTTAAGTTAAAAAAGTTCTTGGCATCCTGAGTAACATGAGACACAAATCAATTACAGCTGCAAACGATTCCATTGTAAAACTAAAGCACACACTTTACCTGCAGTAATGGTGTCATCACGCTCATACTGCTCAGCCAGCTCTACCTGCTGCACATCTGTCCACCATGACGGCAGCCTCCTTCCTCCATCACTTTCACGCTCACTCTGCTAGCTTACCGTAACTTTGGCGCTCACTGTGCTAGCTTACTGTAACTTTGGCGCTCACTGTGCTAGCTTACTGTAACTTTGGCGCTCACTGTGCTATCTTACCGTAACTTTGGCGCTCACTGTGCTAGCTTACTGTAACTTTGGCGCTCACTGTGCTAGCTTACCGTAACTTTGGCGCTCACTGTGCTATCTTACCGTAACTTTGGCGCTCACTGTGCTAGCTTACTGTAACTTTGGCGCTCACTGTGCTATCTTACCGTAACTTTGGCGCTCACTGTGCTAGCTTACCGTAACTTTGGCGCTCACTGTGCTATCTTACCGTAACTTTGGCGCTCACTGTGCTAGCTTACTGTAACTTTGGCGCTCACTGTGCTAGCTTACCGTAACTTTGGCGCTCATTCTGCTAGCTTACGTAACACTTTTAGCTTTGCCATTTCTCCGTGACAAAGTCAAACATGTGCAAAATGAAACAGAAGCATGAAACGTGGCTATAAATACAAATTACAATCAATCATATACAAACTTATGCAAAGAACTTACACAGAGCAGCTGGCAGTCTCTCCTGACATCCTCCACCACAGCATTGTCCAACCTGGGGAGCTTAGAAGGAGTCAGAGTCATTGAGGCACGTAGGAATCAACACAATTTAGTAATTCCCCTGTCCAACTTGGTAGGTTGGAGTACCTGATAGGAATTAACACAATTTACCCGGTAGATTCTCCTAAAATTCTCCTAATCAGCGCTTTCTTGTCCCGACGTCACTGCGTCTGCCAGACTCACAAACTATTTTATGGCACTCAAACCCTTCTAGGAATTTCAACCTATCTTGCGCTGTAACTGCAGTATCAAATATTCCATGTGCTGTGTCTTTATGCGTCTCTGTACTCCCCATCGAAGTGGATGTGCTTCACCGGGCACCCTCAGAGAGCCCTGTCAGCCATCGTGGTCCCAGAAAAGGATGACCAATACAGACCGTAGTCTGACCGTGCACTGATTTTGTCCTCTCAGGCTTCCAGGGCTTCCTCAGGCGTCCAGATATTGCACATCCGGCTCAAAGGACCAATTATGGTCATTACGATGGCAACATTACGTTCTCACTCTGCTGTATCCTGTCTACGTGTATTTTCTGGAGCTTGTTACCACGAGGGTAGCTGTGAGAGTCCAAACATCAATATATTTTACCAGCCCTGCTCCTGTGAATAAACGGCGGATTAATGCCAAAGAGTGAACGGATCTGACTTTGATTCTACACACAACGCAAGAGAGAGAGTACACAACCGCTACACAATGTGTGTTCTACTGATGTCAATCAGGTCATTCAGGTCAGTCGCTCAGTCAGGTCACTCAGTCTGTGTGACTATTTCACAAATTTTGCCAGGGTATGTAAACTTATGAGCACAACTGTATATCAGTCCAGGTGTCTCTGTTTTGAAGTTTGAGGTTTGTTGTTTGTTGTCTTTGTGTTCATTGAACATTACCACAGGTTATGTAAGACTGATTGACATAAAGGTACATAAAGTGTGATGTGCAATGTGTGTTCTCCTGATTGTTTACAAGATGTTGAATGTCATTAATTGTTCTTATGGATTATATTTTACATGAAATTTGTTAGCTGCTCTGCTGAATGTGTTTAATGCAGTAGTTTAATAAATTCTGTGTTATAATGGTAAATGTTATATTGCCATATGTTTTTAATCAGCTTCAATAAAAGCCCAATGTTGAAAAGTCATCTCTTGTCAGCCATTTCTAAGCTAGCAATTTTCAGGGGTTTTCATTTTGAGATGTGACATTTTTTAATCATTAGCTTTTAGCAATGTTATCACATTCTATATCAACACATTCTATGGTATCCATTTTACAGTAATATACTGTTTATGAAGATTACAGTAGCAACAGTAAAATAACGGTATAATGGCACCACAAAGCTGACAGTATTATACTGTAAAGCTTATACCCTCAACAGCACAATACTGTAATACTTTTTACAGTATACTACTGCTGTTGTATCTTGCTGGCAACTTTAGCTGCCAGCTCTTTACTGTAAATTTACGTGGAAATTTCTTATAGTGTAGCTGTTCTAGTGTTTACTCCATTATTTCAATAGTTCCAGTGTTTAAATCAATATGGCAGCGTGCAAACTTCATTTCTTTTAGTGCAACACTTGTCTTTTTTACACTACAACTCCTTCAGTCAGAGTCATGGAGAGGACGATTTCATAGGACACCACCTCATTGGCACATGACATGGCCTTTTTTTTTTTTTTTCAAACTTTATTATTTGCAGTCAGGAACAGCATGACACTACAGTAAAAAATTCGGTTTATAAATGTATTAAATGTTTTAATTCCCTTGTTTAGGCTTCTGATTCCAATTTTTAGGCTTTTATCCCAATTTGGGCTGTCTTCACAAACAACCTTGCAGGACAAAATATTTCCAAAGGCTGAGAAGGTGTCATACAGCGGTCCGGGAACAAAATGTTGGTATTGGGACCTCTCTATCCAGGTAAATGATGAAGTCAAGAAACCTGTCCCTGGTATGGGACAGGAGGTGCACTGTCCATCCTCCATTTGGGACCCCATGTAGGCGGACGGTGCCGGCGCCTCTTGCTTTCTTTATTAAAGCGGCACTGCTTTTTAGTAATCTTGAGGCGAACTTGTTGATACAGCGCTACGGGCCTGTCTTTTTTTTTTTTTTTCAAACTTTATTATTTGCAGTCAGGAACAGCATGACACTACAGTAAAAAATTCGGTTTATAAATGTATTAAATGTTTTAATTCCCTTGTTTAGGCTTCTGATTGACTGCCTCTTGACTGTCTTCTGGGCGAGGTCCATGACGATCTGTGATCCCTTGGTGTTAGGTTAGGTTATAGTGATATCACTACCCCTCATGATAGACCTATGAGTCCAGCAGGGAACTGACATCATCTCTTTCGTCATGAGGTCCAGAGTCTCAGATGGGTACGACCCCCTGTGGGTGGACGGCGTTGGCACTTCTTGCCATACTCAACGAGCTATCTGCCCAATGCAGTGCTGCACTGCCACAGCTTCAGGCTTGTCCAATAGGGCAACTATTTGACCAATCCAGCCAATCAGCATCCAGCAGGGGACTGACATCATCTCTGTCTTCATGAGGTCCAGAGTCTCAGATGGGTACGACTCAATGATCTGCAATCTCAATAACTGGATCAAGGTTGGAGTGTTCCAGGTAACTTTTGGACTCTTTAGTCTGGCCCCAGTGGTCCTAGGGATCCTCCAGAATGGCTGTGCCCAGTACAGCTTACTCCTGCCTTACCAACAGGAGTAAGCTGCACTGGGCACAGCCATTCTGGAGGATCCCCTGGACCACAGAGGCACTCAAGCCCCCACGCCACGTCAAGGCAGAGTCCATGTGGGGGGGTGATGGGGAACAAGTTAAAAACAGCTAGGAACAGTTAAAAACAGATCAAAAACAAAAGTGGTAGACAGAAAAAACAGGAACAAAAGCAAAATACTAAGGCTAAGTTAACAAAAGGCGACTCTGGGAAAAAACAGGAGCGATAAGAGAAAACAAAATCAAAACGTCAACAGAAATACTCAGGCCAAAAGGCAAAACTACAAACACGATACAAAGTAACAACTGAAAAAACTAATCTAGAATAATCTCAAAGTGAACAACAAAAAGAGCAAGACACAAACAAACAAAATAAACAATTTCTGGGTTGGGTTAGAAAAATAACAATCCCATAAATAATGGGGCAGGAGGTGCCCTTTCCATCCCCCAGTTGCGCTCTCCTGTGGGTGGACGGTGTTGGCGTCTTCCGCCATATTGCACCACCGCCCACCCTTAATTGAGAGCACGCTTTCATATGATACCACCTCGTTGGCACATGACATGGCCTTGTAGAAAGATGGTAGAACAAGGGTTAGGGTTGTGATCATCCAGTTTCACGGACATCTTGCTCTTAGTTTTATTTTATTTGTCCAGCAACTCCTGACCATCATTGATTTTCTTCAACATTTCATACCTCTAGGCCTAGGTTTGGTTCTGGGTCTTCCCAGCGCCCCCGAAGGGGTGCTGGGTATGCACTGGCCACAGGGCTGGTGCAGTCCTTGGCTGCTCCCCGGAGGCCTGGGTTTTTGAAATAAAATCAGAAAAGGAAGGGGGGAAAAAAAAGGAAAGAGGGGGAAATTAATAAAAAGGCAGACAAACAGACATGGGGAGGGAGGGGGGAAGGGGGGGGCAGGCTACCTCAGAGGGGCCTGCCTCACAGGGGTGGGGGGTGGGGGGAGGGGTGGGGAGGGGTTAAGGTGAGGCGTAGGGGAGGAGTGGTTAGGGTTAGGGTAGGGCGGGGTTAGTTGTAGGAAAGGAAGAGGGGGAAGAAGAAAGAGGGGGGGTAGGGGGGGGCAGGCTACCTCAGAGGGGCCTGCCTCACAGGGGTAGGGGGTGGGGGGAGGGGTTAGGAGGGGTTAAGGTTAGGCATATTGGGGGGATTGGTTAAGGTAAGGATAGGGCGGGGTTAGATGTAGGGATGGGAGAAAGGAAGGAGGAGGGGTGGGGGGGGCAGGCTACCTCAGAGAGGCCTGCCTCACAGGGGTGGGGGGTGGGGGGAGGGGTTAGGAGGGGTTAAGGTTAGGCATAGTGGGGGGGATTGGTTAAGGTAAGGATAGGGCAGGGTTGATTGTAGGGATGGGAGAAAGGAAGGAGGAGGGGTGGGGGGGGCAGGCTACCTCAGAGAGGCCTGCCTCACAGGGGTGGGGGGTGGGGGGAGGGGTTAGGAAGGGTTAAGGTTAGGCATAGTGGAAGGATTGGTTAAGGTAAGGATAGGGCGGGGTTAGATGTAGGGATAGGAGGAGGGAAAGGAGGGGGGGTAGGGGGGGGCAGGCTGCCTCAGAGGGGCCTGCCTCACAGGGGTGGGGGGTGGGGGGAGGGGTTAGGAGGGGTTAGGGTTAGGCGTGGGGGGAAGGATGGTTAGGGTGAGGATAGGGCAGGATAGGTGGTAGGGATGGGAAAGAGGGAGAAAAAAGGGGGGGGTTAGGGGGGGGCAGGCTACCTCAGAAGGGCCTGCCTCACAGGGGTGGGGGGTGGGGGGAGGGGGTTAGGACGGGTTAGAGTTGGGTCTAAGGGAGGGAGTGAGAGAGTGGTTGGGTCCCAGAGACCGGGCTGGAGCGTGCCGGAACATGTTAAGTTGTGGAAAGAAAAGATGGGCCACAGGCCAGGCATCTCGGCCGCCGGAGGGGAGGAGAAGAGGAGGAGGAGAGCCAGGGAGAAGGTCAGAGTGCCATCAGGGGACAATCAACAGATCCTGTCAGGGTAAGTGCAAGTTGGGGTAAAAAAGTGCATGCAAGAATAAATTAAGTGCTATGTAAAAGTGCATCATATACAAACAATCAAAAACACACTCGAATAATAAAATATAATAAAACAAAGGTAAAATGTAATAGAAGTAGACAGGATAAGAATGATTGTGTAAAGTAGGCGGTGACCCTTCTCCCTGTAATTTAGCAGATAAGGGCATCCCCTGTTGAGCGGTCCGGATGCCTGGATTTAGGAGGAGGCCGAGGGTCCACCTGGTTCGTGAGCCAAGAGGTCAAGGGGTCAAGGATATGTGCCAGGGTAAGAAACATAGAAAGCAAGGGGACAGACATCATAAAAGGAGCAAATAGTGGATAAAAAATACTCCGGAGGCAGGAGTGTATTTATATAAAATCATGCGTTTCACCTCTATTAAGAAAATTAAGTGCCAAAAATACATGTAATAAGTGCTGATCAGCAGGGGTCCTGCTCATATAGAAGGGGACATGCATTTAAAAAAGGAATAAAAGAGGTTAAAAGAAGTCATGCAGATCATAATTATCCATAAAACCAAACAGATAACATAATAAATAAATAAATAAATAAATGGTGAAAAGGTGAATAAATAAATCAGATAAATTCATATGGCATTATCCTTGATTTCCCTTTGGTGTTGGTTAATTTCCTTTTTGTTTTTATTACACTCCTCCAGCAGTTTGTGGAGGTACCCGGGGAGGCCGACCGTGGTTCCTCCATTCGGCCACCAGATGGAGACAGGGTGCCCTTCATCCCAGCCTCTCATTAAGACCATCTGGGGTGAATGTTTTTAGTTTGTTAATCCATTTCCTTTCCGTTCTTTGTCTCTGTTCCTTGGTCCAGTTAATATTTGTCTCTAGTCCGAAGATGGTAATGTTATTGGGTGAATGCTGGTGGAAATGAGTGTATAGAGTAGTTTCCCTGTCCATTTTCTTTGAGTGATATATGTGTTGTTTGAGTCTTTCTACCAGTTTGTTCTTTGTCTCCCCCACATAAATGATGTTGCATTTCTTGTACTTTATACCATAGACCAGGTTGGAAGTGTTCAGGTCCATGATTTGCCATACTGGGGATCCCATCCCTGTTCTATTATTAAAAACAAATTTGGGCTTTAAAAGGCATGCGTGATGGGCCTGCAACCGTTCACTCCCCCTAGTTAGGCTGGAGTGCACCAGGATATCTTTTAGATTTTTATTCCTCCTGAAGGCTGAGATTATTTTGTATCTCTCCAAGTCCCCGTTCTCCGCCTGGGCCTCACGGAAGTGGGACTTTATTTTGGAGCTGAGCCTCACCAGGTCCCGTGAGAAAGTGGCAACGAATGGGATGATGGTTTTGTGATCCGGTACCCTGATATATTGTCCCTCCCCTTGAAATATTTGTTTAACCTCCCCCTTAATGGTCCTCAGGAATCGTTTGGAGTATCCCCGAGGTCTGAGCGCTGTGAATAGTGTTGATGTAGCCACCTCTACGTCCTCTGGGAAGCTACAGATTCTATGGAAGCGGATGAGTTGAGATTTAATGAGACCTCTGTAAGTGTGTTTAGGGTGAAAACTGGATTTATGTAGTAGTGCGTGTCTGTCTGTGTCTTTGAAATGTATTCTAGTGGCCAGTTTATTGTGTGTATCGGTGTGTGGAGTGAAAAAAACCTGTGTGTCCAGAAATTCTATTTTTTCGGTGTGTGTATTGTGAGTGGTGGTGATGGATGGGTGGTGTGTATTCAGGATCTGGAGGAACCCCTCGAACTCCGTCTTGGAGCCCCCCCAGATCCCGAATATATCGTCAAGGTATCTGTAATATGTGAGTGGTAAATGTATGCATTTGGTGAAGGCTGTAGCTTCCCAGAGGCACATGTAGAGGTTGGCATAGGCTGGGGCGAATTTTTTGCCCATGGCCGTCCCGTGTATTTGTAGATAGTGTTTATTGTTGAACTGGAAATCGTTCCTGGTGAGGCTCAGCTCCAACAGCTCCAGAATATCCCCATCCGGGCGTTTAGGGTCAGGGAATTTATTAAAAATTTCCCTGATGGCTTGGAGGCCCAGAGTCGTGTCGATATTTGTGTAGAGAGAATTAATGTCTATTGAAAATAAAAATGCATGAAGTGGTACCTGGATTCCTTTAAGTTTATTAACAAAGTCATATGTATCCTGAATGTAACTGTTGTGTTTTTGAGAAAGTGGATTGAGGTAGAAGTCGATGTATTCGGCTACTCGACACGACTCTGAGCCACAATCGCTCACTATGGGTCTGCCGCACGGGACCTCGGAGGGGATCGTCCAACTCACAGGAGGCTTGTGGATCTTAGGTAACAGGTAGAATGTTCTGGGTCGGGGGATGTCCGGGCCTGAGAGATAATGTAGTTGTTTTGTTGTTATAAATTTATTGTTATGTAATCTGAATAAAATGTTATGAATGAGTTTCTGAGTTTCAGGTTGAATTGAATGAGTTAATGGGATGTAATGTTTGTTATTGTTCAATTGTCTGTGTGCTTCATAAAGATATTGATATTTGTCCATTATAACTATTTGTGATCCTTTATCGGCTGGTTTGATGACTATATCCTGATTGTTGCTAAGTGATTTAATTGCCTGTAATTGTGCCGGAGAAAGATTATACTGGGTGGGTGGTTTGGGTCTGTAGTGACTAAAACTATCTAGGTCCTTGTGAATGAGTAATTGAATGGAGTCCGAAACTGAGTCTAGCCTGGGGTCCCATGTGGAGGGATTTGTGAACGGTTGGTAGGTGTAATTGTTGGTGTAATTAAAATGATCCAAAATTTTAAGCCTCCTGTGGAAGGTATGAAGGTCCCTCCTCAGCTCCGCGCAGCTACGTGGGCCCGGAGTGGGGATGAACGTCAGACCCCTTTCCAGGACCTCCTTCTGTTCCGCGGTGAGTTCAAGGGACCTGGAGAGATTGGTTATGTTCCCGAGGGGGGCGGGGTTAATACAGTTAACCCCCCTCACATGTTTAAATCCGCCAGCCACCTTTTCAGGATTTTGGTTGCTGTGCCCGGTGTCCAGTGGACCGGGTCGTGTGGCTGCGTTCTGAAAATGAGGGGGTTAATTTCAGGTAAGAATTTGCATTTCCTGCTGATATTCTCATTAAGAGCCTCCAGGAGGGTCCGCTGCTGCACATCCAGCCTGGGGGAGAAGTTGATGACAGGGACATACACGCATGCATTAGGGAACCTGCTCGCAGCCGTCCTCAGCAGTGTTAGTAACTGCTTCCAGGTGGTTGATTCCTGCTGTTTTTGCAGGCAATTATTAAGGCCTGCTGAAATGACCAACTTTCGGACGTCAGGATTTGGACCGAGCTTTTCCAGGACCCCATTCAGGTGGTAGAACGTGGCCCCTGGAAAGCTGTCGATTTGGACCTCCTCGTCTTTAAAAGAAGGTATTCGTGCCAGATTAGAATCTCCCACAATAAGTATTGGTTTGTGCACCATGAGGGACCATTCTTGGATTTTACTCCGCGTGCGTTGGTGTACGAACGGTACCCGGTGCGCAGGTGGAGCGGTCATTTCCGGTGAGCCAATTAAGCTTGTGTTCGAGGAGGACTCAGATTGGGTTTTATTCAGACACGAGTTATCGTCTTTTGTATAGCCCATCATCATTTTTGAGTGTCCTCCCGACGTCATTATGGCTATTTCGGGTGACCGCTCCACTGCTGGCCGGGGTCCCTCTGGTGCGGGGTCTGGAAGAGAGGCAGGCAAGATGGAGTCGTTATCCATGGCAATAACGTTGGAGAATGAAGTAAGTACTGTTCTATTATTGTTGTTCTTGTTTATTGGAGTGCTATTACAGGTGAGGGTTTGAGGTGAGTGGAATATTTGGTGTGGGGGGAGGTGGATGCTAGCCGGTGGGCTAATTGCTAGGGCCGGTACCGAGGAAGCAATCGGTCCAGGTGTTAGCTCGGTCCCAATTACTGGATCGGCGGACATTTTGTTTTCGATCGCTGCGTCGGTAGTCGGGCCAGTCTCCAAACTAGTAGCTGAGCTAACGCCGGCTGATGTTGTGTTCCCCCGCAGGGCTAACGGGAGGTCCCTGGGTCTCACTATTTCCACTGAGGCTTGGACTAAGAGCGACCTCCTGGAGGTACGCTGTGGCCTGGGGGAGGGAAAGCCGGTGCCATTTTCTGGTCCCGGAGAGTTTACGGGGCTTCGAGGACCAGGCGACCGGCTTGGGTTCACTAGTGGTGAGTGAGTATGGGGGAGAGGTTTGCCTATTGGGTGGTTCTGTATGGTGGTCCTAGTAGGTGAGGGTTTCCTCAGAGCCTGTGCATATGATAACCGCCCAGTCGGTAGGTTGTTCCGGGGCAACACCGGGGCCTCTGTTGGGGTATGAACCGTGGGGGGAGTGTGAGTGGGTGGGGGGCCCTGTGGTGGTGATAGCAGAGACCTGAGAGTGCTGATGGAGGTGAGGGTGAGTTTTCTTTTGTACCGGTTTTTGCCCCAGGTTATAGCTTTATTAAAGGCTTCTGGGTGAAATGGGAGTGATTTACTGAGTGCTGTGGCTATAACATTCCCTCCTGTTTAACATGAATTTTAGCCGTAGCATAATAAGTCACTTTCTCACATCAGTATAATACTTCTTCTCTCGATTTTCAGTATTAACGTCACATTGAACTTAAAATGCATAGTCAAATTGGAATCTGAAATGGTAGAAAAACAGGAGAGACATGAGTAACAACAAAACAAAGATATGTACATTACAGAATAGTGTATGCAGAATTAAAATTCAGAATAGTCATGAGGATCAGACATGGGAGGTGCAGTGGGGACAGGTTCGTATTTAGCTGCAGGAGACACGGAAAACAATTGTGTTTTCCACACAATTGTTTTCCTGGGTTGAGACCAAACGCAGCATCATATCTCTCAGGCAGGGCAGAATGCAGGATGTGAATAAACAGAAGAGCAATAATACTACGAGAACAGGCGTCAGAATTTTAAGGAGCACTTGTTTCCAGGGGCCAGAAGTCAGCCAAGCCAGGAAGTCACCTTTTGCTCCATGATCCCAATCAATCGCATCACGCACAGCAGTCAGATTTGCAACTTCCTGGTGTATCATAGCTCCGTCTGCATCATTAGCTGGAATAAAAGAACAACATGCCGCGCCCACAATAGTGCAGACACCGCCCGCTGACGCTGTCAGTAACACTAGGCGGTCCTGCAACGCCATCAGTCTCAGCGCCTGCATGAAAAGTGATAAAACGACCTTCTGGCCATCAGACCACAACTTATGGTCAGGTGGGACGTCAGTTCCCCAAACAGAATCATGTCTCTGAAAGGAACGTCGAGTCCTACTGCTCAGGACGGTCGAGACGTCAGAGGCCACAATGAAGGAGCGGTCAGTTTCTATTTGACAGATTGATTTAAAGGTCTCGGATTAGCAGCAGAGGGTAGGATATGGGGAAACAACACACTGTCATTCACAAGAGGATGCGGAATGACATGTGGATTTCTTACTGCCAGTGGCATTCTAGTGCAAACGTAGCAGTTGGTCAGATTCTTGCTCCTGGCAACATACGAGGCATATCTGTAGCACAGATTGACTTGGAACGAGTTATTGTATTGGTCAAAAGTAAACTGAGTCTGCAGGGAAAAAGCAAAGTTCCTTTTGTATCTGTTTACAGGGAGTTCCAGTGTCAGTAAGGGAAACATAACTGTGGCTAAAACCAGAAGGACCAACAGCTTCATTTTGATGAAATGAACTATCATTGACATAAGTGTTAGACACCTGTTGGTTCGTTTACAGAAGTTGAGAGAAGCTGCTCACTGTAAGGGCTGTAGGTATTGAAATTTCTTTCTTTTTTTTTTTTAAAATTATTATTATTATTGTTATTATTGTTGTTGAGCTTGCCTGGTTTCCCTGTCTTCTTACAAGAATCAAACTCTAACTAACCTCAACTAGTCTTCGTCAGCGTTCCCGGGCTCACCAGGGGTCCCCCCGGGGTTACCGCACAGGAAAACAATAAAGTGGTGTTGTCTTTCCAACACCAGCAGGCTTTCTCAACCAGGCATGCCCCCCCCCCCCTTTTTTTTTTTTTTCAGCCAAACAAGCATTACTTTAGTTTTCAGTAATTTCCTGATTAATGTCTGGGAAGTGCTGAATTTTACAGTGTGTGATGTGAATCCAGGAAGGTCTCTCTGCAATCTTAACTGCCGTAGGAGTAGATATGATTACCTGGAATGGTCCAAGCCAGCGTTCCTCCCTCCACACACGTCTCTGAATATTCTTAACAAAAATCCAGTCCCCAGGTTTTAGTTGTGGTTTTGGCTGGTCCTCTTTTCCTGGAGATACAACATGGAGACGGAGAGTTTTAATGTTTTCTTTTGTTTGCAAAGTTTGGAGCATGGAATACAGAATTAACTTTGGAACACATCCCTCTTGTTGACACATAACATATAAGAACTTTACCTTACATGTATATCAAAAGCCCATGGAGTGTAAGAGCGAAAAACCTGTCTGGCAGAACAATCAATCTTTCTGGACAGGAAAATTCTCTTACGGTCCCGCTGCCCCGGCGACCGCACTATGGCACTCCCAGAGGGTCACAACAATGTCAAAAATTAACTGCACACAAACGGTACACAATGAGAATAATAGCTGTTGTCTACTCTGGAAACTTTGAGTATGGGAACATCCGTAAAAGAACAGAAACTGTCCACCTCCAGGCTGGTCATCCCATCGTACCTGTGAAGTGGACCTGCCCCTAATAACTAATCATTATTTCCCTGATAGACGAAAACAAAGTAAAACATGGATGTGAATATGGGAACATATCTATTATCACCAAACAGTATCTTTTCCTTCAATTTTTGTTTAGTTCTATGAAATCCATACAGACAATTTGAAAATGGTAGGTTGCTTCAGGAAATGTACCTTGTCTTGGAGTAGTTTTGGTAACCATAGATTGTAAATGTTTTATTTATCACAGATACCATCCCTCCTGTTGAGACATGTGAAATCCCATGGATCAAAAATAGCTGCAAATCTAAAATGATTCTGCTGACTGATCATTGTCATGTTGCCACTCGTCATCCTCCTCATGATCCCCCTCTGTGTTCTGGCCCTCTGTCCAATGTCCAAATTTGACACAATTGTAGCATTTGCCGTCCCCTCCGTGTCCTCGTCCCCATCCTCGTCCACCTCCTCCTCTTTGATCATTTCCTCGGTAACAAACATCATAATATTCATCAGTGGGAAATTCATCACAGTCATCAACAATAAAAGTGTAATTACTTTTAGCTTTAAGTTTCTTTTTCTTTACATTCATTTGTTCCTCACCATGTTCTGCATGATCTTTGATGGTTTGAATCCCTGCACTCCTCCATCCTACGAGGTGCTTTTTAATGTTATTGCAGGAAGTAAAGGATTGTATACATTACCGCTTCAGGTCCGGTGTGGTGTGTCCACCCCAGACAGAGATGGTTGTGCAGTCATGGATGATTGAGGCAAGTGGTGGGAGGCAGATGAGGAGGAGGACGGTCCTGGAGGTGAGGACTTTGAAGTGACTTTCCCCAGGAGAGGCCTAGACAGCAGAGGTGGTTGTTGTGGATCTGAGTATGGTAGTAGACTGGGAAAGGACCCAGGGGTCTGTATTCGTGGTCCTCTCGCTTATCTCGGGCAGAATACAACACAGGATAAGGGTTAGGAATTTTCATGTTCCTTTCTGCTTCCTTCTCCTTTTCTCTGTCTCTCTACTTGCAGTGTTCCCTTAAACCCATTTTTTTTTTTTTCCTTTTTTCTTTCAAACATTTTACATTATTTATTTACTTTTTTATTTTTTTCCTGTTTCATGCGCTTCACATCCCCTTTATACTGGACCTCGTCAGGTCCCTGACTTTGATAACAACAACTACTGCAGCAATTACCCATCCCATCCTACAGGATGGAGGGATTGTTATTTAGACAGGAGCGTGTAGCTCCAGTGTCGCAAAGAAATACGTCACTGCCTGCTACAGTCAAAGTGATCAGAGTTTGACTAGTTTGACTGCAGCAGGCATTCAATACCTCCAGTGATGGTTCAGGGTCATGTCTTTGTCGTCTGTGAGTCATTGCTTTCTCCAACAGTCTAGTCTGTTCATCCAGGGTTGCCTTATGTGTTGGGGAAATGTCACTATCGGCTAGTCATGTTGACTTATATTGATTTGGATAGTAATTTTTTTAGGACAGTAACCACGGTTATTGCGTCCGCGGAAAGGTCGAGGTTCATAGTCATTCCCATGTCTCCCATGGCTCTTTCCTTTTACGGGGACAGTCTCTGGCAAAATGTCCAGGCTGACCACAGTCATAACACACCTCTTCCTGTCTTACCTTCTGTTGACCATAATTGTCACCTGCCTGATCCCATCTACGTGGTCCTCCACTACCTCTTCCTCTGCCTCTGCCTCTACCTCTGTCTCCCTGGCTGTGATAAGGCCCTCTCTGTTCAGGACCACGGTAAAAGATTTCTTCAGAGCCCAGGAAAACCTGAATAGGCTGCTGTTTTGTCTTTTCTTCCTTTGCCTTTTGTTGTTGACCATGAACACGGATTGCATGACGCAAATGATTGCAGAAAACATCCTCTTCACACGTAGGGAGTTCAATGCATGTGGTTTCAATGGTTTGTCTCACTTTTGGGTGTACTGTATTCATGATAGCATTTTTGTAGAGCTGCAGTCTGGCAGGGTTACCTGCAGCCAGACCACTGTTGTGTGTGAAAGATTGATTAAATCTGTGTAGCCAATCTTCGCATGATTCGTCTGATTTCATTTTAAAGTCAGTGATCGCACCCCAATCTTGTCTGGGTGTGAATGTCTGTCTACAGCGGGTGAGGAAGTCAGCCCACTGTTGTCTGAACTCATTAGTTTCTCGTGCTAGGGGGTCGTCATTAGGGTCTCTATGAGTCAGTGGTCCCTGCACTCGGTGAAACTGTCCACCGAATGTACGGCGACAGATCCTAAGAATTTCAGTGGGAGTCAGAGTCATTGAGGCACGTAGTCCCTCCATTTCCCCGATCCATCCCTCAACATCTTTTCTCGGGTCTGGGAGAGCAGCGTTTAGCGCTTCGAAGTCTCCTGGGTACATTGACCTGTACACCTGCATGGTTGGTTCTGCGCCATTTTGTCCAGCAAGTGGATTTGGAACTGTTATCAAGGGATATTCGTCCTCAGGACCTGCTGAAAGGTCTTGAACATTTTTCAACACTGCTTTTTGTCTGCGAGTGTTAGCTGCTGGAGGGCCTCCCTGTCGGAGATCCTCCTTTTCCTGTAGATCCAAAGCCTTCAATTGTTTTCTAAGGGCCTTGTGATCTTCATAGGGTGGAGGCTGGAGCTGTTGGCCACCAGCTCCAACTCCACCCTCAGCACCCTGTGGCTGCTGTTGTTGATATTGCATTTGCTGATTTAACTGCTGTTGTTGCTGAACGTTTGCTGCTGCGCGGCGTCTGTTAACTACCGTTACAGCACCTGCAGCCTCTGCATCTAAATCTTCAAGGTCACATGCAGATTTCTTCTGTTGTTGTGCATCTGTTCTCTTTTTAACATCCATAGAAGCAGTGGAAGCCCACATCATGGCACACTGAACTTCAGGATGAGCACCACCTTTCTTCTTATGTTTATCTTTCAATTTAACGAGAAGCGCATCACATTTAGGTTTATCCAATGTTCCATCGAATGGAGTGTTAGGATATTTTATCCATGGTTTATAATATTTAGAGGTTTGCGCACCGTATTCACTTTTCATACGGTTACGGTCATGATCCTGTTTCAATTTTAGTATATGTGTTCCAATTTGGATTTTTTTTTTTTTTTTTTTACTCTGATTTCTTATTTTTCCCGTTTGAGTTCCCCATTACAACTGTCCCATGTTGAGTTCACTGGCATGAGAGAAGAGGAGGTTATTGATCTGGCCTTCTACACCGCAGACACGGCGCGAGATCAATTTTACGGATTGAAACCAACCTCAGGCAACAGCCGTCAGCCCTCTTCTCACCAGTATAGAAGTCAACACAAGATAAAACAACAAACTGCAACTCCGATACCACCTATTGTGGCTTCAAACCTCAAGGAATTACCACATTCACTCTCACATTTACTCACAAATGTATGTATGTGTGCAGGCCTTTGTTGTATTCTTAGAACACAAATCACATATTAGGAGGTTAATTCCCCTGTCCAACTTGAGAGATTGGAGTACCTGATAGGAATTAACACAATTACCAGGAGGTTGTTCCCCTGTCCAACTTGATAGGTTGGAGTACCTGATAGGAATCAACCCAATTTAGTAATTCCCCTGTCCAACTTAAGGTTGGAGTACCTGATAGGAATTAAACCCAATTTAGTAATTCCCCTGTCCAACTTAAGATGTTGGAGTACCTGATAGGAATTAACACAATTTAGTAATTCCCCTGTCCAACTTGGTAGGTTGGAGTACCTGATAGGAATTAACACAATTTACCCGGTAGATTCTCCCAAAATTCTCCTAATCAGCGCTTTCTTGTCCCGACGTCACTGCGTCTGCCAGACTCACAAACTATTTTATGGCACTCAAACCCTTCTAGGAATTTCAACCTCTTTTGCGCTGTAACTGCAGTATCAAATCTTCCATGTGCTGTGTCTTTATGCGTCTCTGTACTCACCAACGAAGTGGATGTGCGTCACCGGGCACCCTCAGAGAGCCCTGTCAGCCATCGTGGTCCCAGAAAAGGATGACCAATACAGACCGTAGTCTGACCGTGCACTGATTTTGTCCTCTCAGGCGTCCAGGGCTTCCTCAGGCGTCCAGATATTGCACATCCGGCTCGAAGGACCAATTATGTCAGGAAATTATTTCTATAAGACCAGAACTGTATTTTCGCTGTTAGTTCGTACCATTAATTTCCCAACACACAAGATAAACTCTCAGAGACAGAGATCTCAGTTCAAAGTTTTACTTGCAACAAGCAAGGAGTACAGGCAAAGATCTACATCTGCACTGAGCAGTCTCAGTGTCTTTCAAGCATATATAACATGTATAAGCAAAGTTCCTCCTCTCAGCAGTCCTCCGCCGCACCCTGCTCCCTCTCCTCCTTGCAGGGGCGGTTGGTGGGAAACGCAGGTACGCTGACTTCTCTCCGTTCAAGGCCTTCTCGAACTCTTCTTTATCTCAAGAATGCAAGCACAGTCTGATACATCCTACGCCAACACACATCTCTTTGATCTGTGTAAAGGTCACAGCAACCATTACACAGTCCAGCATCAGGCTAAAACTTCATGATAATAAAGCATAAATGTACTAACATAAAAATGTATTAGCATAAGCGTGTCTGCACATTTTCTATTTCCTAACAACACATGACAAATAACTATGGCTGATTTTTATACTTTAAGATTTTTACTACCAAGTTAAAACAGTTAAGTTAAAAAAGTTCTTGGCATCCTGAGTAACATGAGACACAAATCAATTACAGCTGCAAACGATTCCATTGTAAAACTAAAGCACACACTTTACCTGCAGTAATGGTGTCATCACGCTCATACTGCTCAGCCAGCTCTACCTGCTGCACATCTGTCCACCATGACGGCAGCCTCCTTCCTCCATCACTTTCACGCTCACTCTGCTAGCTTACCGTAACTTTGGCGCTCACTGTGCTAGCTTACTGTAACTTTGGCGCTCACTGTGCTAGCTTACTGTAACTTTGGCGCTCACTGTGCTATCTTACCGTAACTTTGGCGCTCACTGTGCTAGCTTACTGTAACTTTGGCGCTCACTGTGCTAGCTTACCGTAACTTTGGCGCTCACTGTGCTATCTTACCGTAACTTTGGCGCTCACTGTGCTAGCTTACTGTAACTTTGGCGCTCACTGTGCTAGCTTACCGTAACTTTGGCGCTCACTGTGCTAGCTTACCGTAACTTTGGCGCTCACTCTGCTAGCTTACCGTAACTTTGGCGCTCACTGTGCTAGCTTACTGTAACTTTGGCGCTCACTGTGCTAGCTTACCGTAACTTTGGCGCTCATTCTGCTAGCTTACGTAACACTTTTAGCTTTGCCATTTCTCCGTGACAAAGTCAAACATGTGCAAAATGAAACAGAAGCATGAAACGTGGCTATAAATACAAATTACAATCAATCATATACAAACTTATGCAAAGAACTTACACAGAGCAGCTGGCAGTCTCTCCTGACATCCTCCACCACAGCATTGTCCAACCTGGGGAGCTTAGAAGGACTCGTCATTTTCTGAAAAGCAACACAATACACAATCAGTTATTTATTTATTTATTTATTTATTTTCCTGTTTCATGCGCTTCACATCCCCTTCATACTGGACCTCGTCAGGTCCCTGACTTTGATAACAACAACTACTGCAGCAATTACCCATCCCATCCTACAGGATGGAGGGATTGTTATTTAGACAGGAGCATGTAGCTCCAGTGTCGCAAAGAAATACGTCACTGCCTGCTACAGTCAAAGTGATCAGAGTTTGACTAGTTTGACTGCAGCAGGCATTCAATACCTCCAGTGATGATTCAGGGTCATGTCTTTGTCGTCTGTGAGTCATTGCTTCCTCCAACAGTCTAGTCTGTTCGTCCAGGGTCGCCTTATGTGTTGGGGAAATGTCACTATCGGTTAGTCATGTTGACTTATATTGATTTAGATAGTAATTTTTTTCAGGACGGTACTGCGTCCGCGGAAATGTCGAATTGCATGACGCGAATGATTGTAGAAAACATCCTCTTCACACGTGGGGAGTTCAATGCATGTGGTTTCAATGGTTTGTCTCACTTTTGGGTGTACTGTATTCATGATAGCATTTTTGTAGAGCTGCAGTCTGGCAGGGTTACCTGCAGCCAGACCATGATTCGTCTGATTTCATTTTAAAGTCAGTGATCGCACCCCAATCTTGTCTGGGTGTGAATGTCTGTCTACAGCGGGTGAGGAAGTCAGCCCACTGTTGTCTGAACTCATTAGTTTCTCGTACTAGGGGGTCGTCATTAGGGTCTCTATCAGTCAGTGGTCCCTGCACTCGGTGAAACTGTCCACCGAATGTACGGCGACAGATCCTAAGAATTTCAGTGGGAGTCAGAGTCATTGAGGCACGTAGTCCCTCCATTTCCCCAATCCATCCTTCAACATCTTTTCTCGGGTCTGGGAGAGCAGCGTTTAGCGCTTCGAAGTCTCCTGGGTACATTGACCTGTACACCTGCATGGTTGGTTCTGCGCCATTTTGTCCAGCAAGTGGATTTGGACCTGCTGAAAGGTCTTGAACATTTTTCAACACTGCTTTTTGTCTGCGAGTGTTAGCTGCTGGGGGGTCTGCCTGTCGGAGATCCTCCTTTTCCTGTAGTTCCAAAGCCTCCAATTGTTTTCTAAGGGCTTTGTGATCTTCATAGGGTGGAGGCTGGAGCTGTTGGCCACCAGCTCCAACTCCACCCTCAGCACCCTGTGGCTGCTGTTGTTGATATTGCATTTGCTGATTTAACTGCTGTTGTTGCTGAACGTTTGCTGCTTTCTTCTTATGTTTATCTATCAATTTAACGAGAAGCGCATCGCATTTAGGTTTATCCAATGTTCCATCGAATGGAGTGTTAGGATATTTTATCCATGGTTTATAATATTTACAGGTTTGCGCCCCGTATTCACTTTCCATACGGTTACGGTCATGATCCGGTTTCAATTTTAGTATATGTGTTCCAATTTGGATTTTTTTTACTCTGATTTCTTATTTTTCCCGTTTGAGTTCCCCATTACAACTGTCCCATGTTGAGTTCACTGGCACGAGAGAAGAGGAGGTTATTGATCTGGCCTTCTACACCGCAGACACGGTGCGAGATCAATTTTACGGATTGAAACCAACCTCAGGCAACAGCCGTCAGCCCTCTTCTCACCAGTATAGAAGTCAACACAAGATAAAACAACAAACTGTAATTCCAATACCACCTATTGTGGCTTCAAACCTCGAGGAATTACCACATTCACTCTCACATTTACTCACAAATGTATGTATGTGTGCAGGCCTTTGTGGTATTCTTAGAACACAAATCACATATTAGGAGGTTAATTCCCCTGTCCAACTTGAGAGGTTGGAGTACCTGATAGGAATTAACACAATTACCAGGAGGTTGTTCCCCTGTCCAACTTGATAGGTTGGAGTACCTGATAGGAATCAACACAATTTAGTAATTCCCCTGTCCAACTTGGTAGGTTGGAGTACCTGATAGGAATTAACACAATTTACCCGGTAGATTCTCCTAAAATTCTCCTAATCAGCGCTTTCTTGTCCCGACGTCACTGCGTCTGCCAGACTCACAAACTATTTTATGGCACTCAAACCCTTCTAGGAATTTCAACCTATCTTGCGCTGTAACTGCAGTATCAAATATTCCATGTGCTGTGTCTTTATGCGTCTCTGTACTCCCCATCGAAGTGGATGTGCTTCACCGGGCACCCTCAGAGAGCCCTGTCAGCCATCGTGGTCCCAGAAAAGGATGACCAATACAGACCGTAGTCTGACCGTGCACTGATTTTGTCCTCTCAGGCTTCCAGGGCTTCCTCAGGCGTCCAGATATTGCACATCCGGCTCAAAGGACCAATTATGGTCATTACGATGGCAACATTACGTTCTCACTCTGCTGTATCCTGTCTACGTGTATTTTCTGGAGCTTGTTACCACGAGGGTAGCTGTGAGAGTCCAAACATCAATATATTTTACCAGCCCTGCTCCTGTGAATAAACGGCGGATTAATGCCAAAGAGTGAACGGATCTGACTTTGATTCTACACACAACGCAAGAGAGAGAGTACACAACCGCTACACAATGTGTGTTCTACTGATGTCAATCAGGTCATTCAGGTCAGTCGCTCAGTCAGGTCACTCAGTCTGTGTGACTATTTCACAAATTTTGCCAGGGTATGTAAACTTATGAGCACAACTGTATATCAGTCCAGGTGTCTCTGTTTTGAAGTTTGAGGTTTGTTGTTTGTTGTCTTTGTGTTCATTGAACATTACCACAGGTTATGTAAGACTGATTGACATAAAGGTACATAAAGTGTGATGTGCAATGTGTGTTCTCCTGATTGTTTACAAGATGTTGAATGTCATTAATTGTTCTTATGGATTATATTTTACATGAAATTTGTTAGCTGCTCTGCTGAATGTGTTTAATGCAGTAGTTTAATAAATTCTGTGTTATAATGGTAAATGTTATATTGCCATATGTTTTTAATCAGCTTCAATAAAAGCCCAATGTTGAAAAGTCATCTCTTGTCAGCCATTTCTAAGCTAGCAATTTTCAGGGGTTTTCATTTTGAGATGTGACATTTTTTAATCATTAGCTTTTAGCAATGTTATCACATTCTATATTGTTGGAATCGAGATTTACTCGCATTCCTGGATTCTTTTGATAGGGTGAAGTAGGCACGGAAAGTAGTTGAACAAGCACAAGTTTAATCAGTATTCTTTCTGCAGAAAGAGGAGATCAAATACAGCAATCACACACCAAGTGAACCCAAAAGATCTCAGCTCGTGTCTCTGTGTGTGCGCTTTTTATACAGTCAATCTGTTCCTGTTTCTGCTGGTTTGTCGGTTTCAAGGTCTAACAGTCAAGGTCTAACCGTCACACACAGTACTTCCTGTCCTTATTCTGCACACTATGTGCATGTGCCTTGATAAGGAGCTGATTAAGTAGACATGATTATTACACAAATATCACACTATGTTTTCCATATATGGTGGTATACCGATCCCACAATTCCCCCTTTTGATCTCGATTACGAGATCACATCAAATAGGAATACATATAAAGAAAAGAAAACAGTGTGCAACAGAAGAAGTCAAAACATCACTCAATTTGGGAGGGCTGCAGGTCCGAAACATCGGAATCGTCGGGCTTGTGGGGAAGAGCGAGCAAAGGCATCATAGTTGTTGGATCCGCACCTCCTATTGCTCTCGTGATGATACGATTAACTAACGTCCGGATACAAGGGATACAACAACAGCCGCATAACGTAAGGAGTGCCGCAAACACTGCGATCGACAGCAAGACAGAGGAAACCAAGTACTTATATTTACCAAAGACATCCATCCATTGATCCCACATGGAAGTGTCGACGCCCGAGTGCTCTTTCATCTTTTTGTTGAGCGTACGCAGCCCGTCCAGGGCTTTGGACAACCTACCACCAGTGTCAGTATTGTTGGGGATGAACGTGCAACAGGCGTCGCCAAATATGGAACATACACCCCCCTTTTCAGCCAATAACATGTCCACAGCTATTCTAGTTTGAAACGCCATTAAAGATGTCGCTTTTAATTGTTCATGGACGGCAGCAAAGCCTTCCTGGGTCCAATTGCCTAGTCTTTGTACGTTATAATGCACGTAATTTATCCTATCAACATTTTTGTTTGTAGTACACCACCAACAGAGGATAGATTCAAAACCGGCCGCAACTTGGTCCGACAATTTGTATTCATCAGGCACACCTCTGGGGACCCCTATGGCATCGATATAAGTGGTGTCGGCTTGGTCCATCCATGCCATACTGCGTTTAGTCCTGATCTTCGTCGGGGACGAGGATGAGGCCGTCTCTAGGACTTCATTAAACAGTGTGTTAGCTGACATAGGGAAGATCCGCACCGGAAGGATGAGGGATACAACAGCACATGTTGCGGAAATATTGCGAGCAACTGAAAAGTCATACAGAATGGGGCCTCCACACCACCACCAGATATCAGCGCGAGTCACTGCTTTGAAATTAGACGGGGCGGTGATATTCATTCTACAGTAAGTGTGAGGCACTGATCCCATACGGTAACCAGTTCCATTAAAGTGAACACATGTAAAATTGCTAATTGCGACGGATTTATCAAACACTGGTTTGGCTTTGGTGGTAGTTGTACGAGGGAACACCCGCTCCCAAACCTCACAGTCCTGTATGAGTGGTGATGAATTATTCATGACGTCTATAGTGCAATTCCCCGAAAGGGCCGAAGGGACTACTTTTAACAAAGGACGAGGTCCCAAGCACACAACGCAGTCTTGTTTAGCGGCTTGTGCTGCTTGTTCAGCCATCAGTAGCCAATTATTGGTATTGCCTGAGACTCCAGTGGTACCCTTATACCAGTCATCAACTTTAGACACCATTACAGTCGTGATCTTCACCGCGTCTCGTCCTTTGACTACTACTACAGCCGGGGGTGAGGGACTATGCTGTGTTGTAACGTTGGGTGAATCAAACCGAGTTCTATTGGGGCATAGGTCAAACGTATCACATACATCTCGTGCCGCCGGTCTCCTGACGCATAAACCTAAATAGTAACACCCACGCTCCCAATTTAGTCTGGAGTATGGGCATGTCTCGAGTGGGTATTGAGTGGTGTCTAAACCAATGGTAATACGCCCGGCTTGTAACGTAAACTGTGTAAGTCTTTGTTTCCATGGGCCACTGTTCCATCCATAGGAAGAGTTGGCCCAGTTTGCTGTGGTACCAAATGTGGAGCCCCATGTTCTATCCATAAGGCTGGATGTAATGTACCAATCATATCCTCCCCACTGGTCTCCTGGGTAATCTCCAGGGTGCAACGTGTTTAATTGGATGGTAAGGATAAAATTGGTTGCGTTAACATTATAGCATATCCTGGTTGTCTCACTACCGCCGTGTGTGAGACTACAGGGATTAGATTGAGTGCTCTCTGGACACCGGCCCTGGTTGTTGCGTTTGGACAGTGAAATATTATTCAAAGAACCCTCGGGCACCCACCAAAGGATAGGCCCTACTAAAATTATAGATAGGACACACAGCACTCCCAAAGTTTTCCATGACCCGTACATGTTTAGATAGAAAGAAACATCAAAAAATGAAAATGCAAGCAAAACTTTCTAACGACTTAACTGAACTGTCTGTGTATCCTGAGCAGGTTTACTCTCAGGAGCGATTACCACTTTCTCATCTGTTGTAAGTCATTCAACTCCATGCAGCGTACATCAATAGTTAATTTACAACATGGTAGAGCCTGTGGCTCCCAGGTGATATAAAGCCCATGAAAAAACAATAATAACAATAATCATGCAACAAACAAAAAACTGCAATGTTGAATCACTCATGTCGTGGGGCGATGTACAGGCGGTAGCTTGGCACGCTACGTGTTGGAGAGACAGCTCACTTATTCAAGTACTGTCTCTCGTCGGGGAAGGGTAGACTACCTTCCCCCTTTTGCCACCAGGGGATTATTCTGCCCCTCTACGTTAAAGTGGGCTTTCTTTGGTGCTGGTTGATGAATGATGTTGTACCTGTAGGTCCCTACAGGTGTCACTCAGCGATCTTTGAGGAGCCTCCGCAGCTGCACACTGGCTCCAATGGTACCAGGTATCTCCTTTTCCTTTTAGCCTCACTGCATGTGACGTCCTCTCTATTACCTGGTATGGTCCCGTCCACCTAGGTTCAGACCATTTTCGTTTGATCACTTTCAGAAGGACCCACTCTGCCTGTGGCGTGGTGTCCTTGGGTCCGTGTCCTTGTAGGCTGCCAGCGCAGTCTGCGTATTCTGCAATGAGACTTTGTAACTCAGAGAAATACACTTTATGCGTTAATCCCTCAACCCCGTGTGGTCCTCCTGGGAGCTGGGTGTGAGGACCAGGAAATGGACTTCCGGTGTGTAGCTCAAACGGGGTAAAGCCCGTGCTTTGGTTCACTGAACTGCGTACGGACATCAAGGCTAAGGGTAACGCATCTACCCAATTCATTTTTGTCTGTGCACAGATTTTTGCCAATTTGTTTTTTAGGGTTTGATTCATTCTTTCTACCTTCCCTTGTGATTGAGGATGATATACCGTACCAAATCGGTGCTGTAATCCCAACAACTCCTCCACCTTTTGCAAATCTTGATTTTTGAAATGTGTTCCATTGTCTGATCTCACTCTCTCTGGAAATCCATGTGTTGGTATATAGTGGTTGATTAAGCACTTTATGACTGATTTGCTATCCTCGTTTTTTGTGGGCCAGGCTTCTGGCCAGCCGGTATATGCATCTACACACACAAGTAGGTATCTGAGCCCTCGTACTGGCTCAATCATGTCTGTATAATCAATGATTATTTCTTTACCTGCTTTAGTGACCAGAGGAAAACGTCCAGGATATGGTTTCACCGTTGGTCTGGCGTTGTACATGTTACATTGCTCACAAATGTGTGCATGATGCTTTACCAATTTCTCATCTTTTGAGCCACTCCTACATGTCCCACCCCCTTTTGCTGTCTCTGTTGCTGTTTGTGAATCAATGTTTTATATATTAATCTGTCAAAGAAAATTATTTTTCTTAAGATATTGTCTAATCTGTCAAAAATTATTATTCTTCTAATTTTCTTATTTTTCTAATCTGTCCTAATCTTTCCCCCTTTTCTCTGGAACAGAATGTCATCTGTTCCAGAGACATCAAGGAGAATACGTGAGCGTAAGAAAGCCAATAGTACATGTGGTATTGTACATGTCCTCACATAACAGGTTGACAGCCGCGGCCACACCCTATTTGGCAGAAATAGTAGCAGCAGTGATGTTCAACATAACATGCAGAACGCCACATGAGGTAGATCAGGTGGGGAGACGTAAGGGTGGGGCTGGGAGATCCAGGGGTTGCAGAGTAGGACTGAGGGGATGGTAACACCGTGAAGTGTTGGCGTGTGGTATCAACAGAGGTCTAGCCTGGTATTGTCCCACGCGAGCAGTTCCTGTATCTTTACATGGTAACGTAGCACCGTCGGGGAGACACACTTCCAGTCCATCAGGTGAACATAGGAGCATAGCATTAGCTGTTGTTAATGAGTTCTGGTGGCACAGGGGCAGAGGGCTGTTTTCCATTACCAGGGATTGTGTCCACGTCCACCTCCCTATCCTCTGGAGTATGAGTACATATGTCGTCCCTTGCCACGAGATGTGGGTTGCCAGTTCGGTCAGGGACAATCTTATTGTCCGATGACCTAAGAAAACAGTCTTGGTTTCTCCTTCTGCGTCGTCCTTGTCCCCCTTTTGCTCTCCAGCTCCTCCCACTCACCCCATAGAATTGGTGTGCTCAAGAAGGCACAGGATAGAGGTCAGATTGTTGACCAGGTTGTGACTCGGCTGTCAACATGACGTTAAGGGTGTCAGTGTTTAATTTATGTTGGTGTCGCTGACCGTATGTCCAGCTTTGGCTAGTTGCCTATTTCAGCAAGTATTTGCAACTTCGCAAGTGGTGATGTGATCGCTTGTTTAAATCAATTCCGTTACTGGTTCCGTTTTTGGATTTAAGTCATACATGTTACTTTCTGTGAGGTACTGAAGGAGGTTCTGTTTTTTCCATCCTACTTCATGTCAGGCATTACAATGGTGTTTTGGCAGTGGGATATTTCCCTCATGGTCTTTATTATGTCTATGCTATAGTGTAAGAAAGGGTCATGGTTGATTATGATAAGTGTCCTTGTATTCGATTCTTAATTGTGTCAGCCTTCAGCTAGTTTCGTGTTGACATTGTGAACCTTGTGATGCTTAGTCACCTGCCTATGAACCTATCACTAATCCGTCACTGCTACATGAGAGTCCTACTATCTGAAGAGTATCATCTGTGTTTTGTAAGACTGAGGACAGCCCAAGTTATTGGGGTGGTAAGACATGTGTGAGTGTCAGGTGTGATTGGAGTTACCAATTATTCCGTGTTACATGCTCCGTCAGGTTTCATTCAGATACTTCACTCTTTGCCACGTGACCGCAAGCTTCGTCCATTCCCGTCGTTGTTCCTCCTGGTACATCCACGCCCCTTTATCCACGTGTTGTCTGTAAGACACTCTCCGTCTTCCCCTACTCTGTCAACTATCCTCTCAAGGTTTCTACTTTCTAGCTTTCTCCCGCCTTCAACCTCCTAGACTATTCCCTTTTTATCAACTCTTCCACATGTTCTCCTGTATCAACTTCCTTTTTGTCTTTCTTTGTTATCTGTGGTTGTGACCTTCACAGTCCTTATCCTATTTATCTATCTGTTGGTGGTATGTATGTCATAATCCTCAACCTCCATCGTCTATTCGCCTATTAAATTCTCCTTCCATTCTTATTTTCATCTTAACTCAGAGGCCAGGTGGTTTGTATGACACTTGCGTTCCGAGCAACCAGCCCTTGAGCAGGTCAGTTTATGCAGCCAAACAGTTTGTATGACACTTGCGTTCCGAGCAACTGTTCTGATTGGCTGAGACAGGTGGTGTTTTGTTCACCGCTGAGGTTTCCCTCCAGATAGATTCTGTTGACACCGTTAAGGTTTCCTCTATCTGTGCTCTGTCTCAGTCAAGACACTGCAAAACGTAACTTCTCTTATTGACACCTCTGAGTTTTATACTTCCCACTCCCTCTTATTTGTCTATTTTCACACACATAGTTCAATTAATATCACATTGCATTATATACAGCATTATAAAACAACAAACTATTTGTACATTAACTTCAGGCCTATTACATTGAACTTCTTTTCATTTAGGGACTATAACCCAGGGCCTCTAACCCACCTTGTATTCCGCAGAATATACTACTTTAGGGGACTCTAACCCCAGGGCCTCAAACCCAAATTTAGAGGACTATAACCTCAGGGACTCTAACCCGTTCCGTGGAACATTCTACTTTAGGGGACTCTAACCCCAGGGTTCCAAACCCAAATTTAGAGGACTATAACCTCAGGGACTCTAACCCGTTCCGTGGAACATTCTACTTTAGGGGACTCTAACCCCAGGGTTCCAAACCCAAATTTAAGGGTACCTCAGTCCCTAGGGCCTCTAACCCAGCTTGTACCGGACCTCGTCAGATCACGGTGGGGGTTTGCCACACCCAGGTATTACTTCTCTTTTACTCTATTTGTCTTCCATATATACTTCTTTTATCGTACTTATGCCTTGTTCTTTTGGTCAAACTTAAACACGAGAGTTCAGACAGGACACAGTTTCCTAATTGACAGAATTCGTTTAAACAGGTTTCTGCTTACCTTTTCTGTTTTATTTGGCCGGCCTGTGTCCTTGTCTCTGCTCGTGTAGAAGTTCTGTTAGTTCAAATAGTCCGTCCTCCCTTTCAACCCTATCCCGGACGAGCCCCCAAATTGTTGGAATCGAGATTTACTCGCATTCCTGGATTCTTTTGATAGGGTGAAGTAGGCACGGAAAGTAGTTGAACAAGCACAAGTTTAATCAGTATTCTTTCTGCAGAAAGAGGAGATCAAATACAGCAATCACACACCAAGTGAACCCAAAAGATCTCAGCTCGTGTCTCTGTGTGTGCGCTTTTTATACAGTCAATCTGTTCCTGTTTCTGCTGGTTTGTCGGTTTCAAGGTCTAACAGTCAAGGTCTAACCGTCACACACAGTACTTCCTGTCCTTATTCTGCACACTATGTGCATGTGCCTTGATAAGGAGCTGATTAAGTAGACATGATTATTACACAAATATCACACTATGTTTTCCATATATGGTGGTATACCGATCCCACAATATCAACACATTCTATGGTATCCATTTTACAGTAATATACTGTTTATGAAGATTACAGTAGCAACAGTAAAATAACGGTATAATGGCACCACAAAGCTGACAGTATTATACTGTAAAGCTTATACCCTCAACAGCACAATACTGTAATACTTTTTACAGTATACTACTGCTGTTGTATCTTGCTGGCAACTTTAGCTGCCAGCTCTTTACTGTAAATTTACGTGGAAATTTCTTATAGTGTAGCTGTTCTAGTGTTTACTCCATTATTTCAATAGTTCCAGTGTTTAAATCAATATGGCAGCGTGCAAACTTCATTTCTTTTAGTGCAACACTTGTCTTTTTTACACTACAACTCCTTCAGTCAGAGTCATGGAGAGGACGATTTCATAGGACACCACCTCATTGGCACATGACATGGCCTTTTTTTTTTTTTTTCAAACTTTATTATTTGCAGTCAGGAACAGCATGACACTACAGTAAAAAATTCGGTTTATAAATGTATTAAATGTTTTAATTCCCTTGTTTAGGCTTCTGATTCCAATTTTTAGGCTTTTATCCCAATTTGGGCTGTCTTCACAAACAACCTTGCAGGACAAAATATTTCCAAAGGCTGAGAAGGTGTCATACAGCGGTCCGGGAACAAAATGTTGGTATTGGGACCTCTCTATCCAGGTAAATGATGAAGTCAAGAAACCTGTCCCTGGTATGGGACAGGAGGTGCACTGTCCATCCTCCATTTGGGACCCCATGTAGGCGGACGGTGCCGGCGCCTCTTGCTTTCTTTATTAAAGCGGCACTGCTTTTTAGTAATCTTGAGGCGAACTTGTTGATACAGCGCTACGGGCCTGTTGCAGAAAGTGATCGCGTTGCAGAAACTGGCCTGCCTCTTGACTGTCTTCTGGGCGAGGTCCATGACGATCTGTGATCCCTTGGTGTTAGGTTAGGTTATAGTGATATCACTACCCCTCATGATAGACCTATGAGTCCAGCAGGGAACTGACATCATCTCTTTCGTCATGAGGTCCAGAGTCTCAGATGGGTACGACCCCCTGTGGGTGGACGGCGTTGGCACTTCTTGCCATACTCAACGAGTCTTCAAACTGGTAACTCTCACTGCTGATCATTACAGCGTAAACCACTGCTTGAGGGTAGCACTCTGCTATCTGCCCAATGCAGTGCTGCACTGCCACAGCTTCAGGCTTGTCCAATAGGGCAACTATTTGACCAATCCAGCCAATCAGCATCCAGCAGGGGACTGACATCATCTCTGTCTTCATGAGGTCCAGAGTCTCAGATGGGTACGACTCAATGATCTGCAATCTCAATAACTGGATCAAGGTTGGAGTGTTCCAGGTAACTTTTGGACTCTTTAGTCTGGCCCCAGTGGTCCTAGGGATCCTCCAGAATGGCTGTGCCCAGTACAGCTTACTCCTGCCTTACCAACAGGAGTAAGCTGCACTGGGCACAGCCATTCTGGAGGATCCCCTGGACCACAGAGGCACTCAAGCCCCCACGCCACGTCAAGGCAGAGTCCATGTGGGGGGGTGATGGGGAACAAGTTAAAAACAGCTAGGAACAGTTAAAAACAGATCAAAAACAAAAGTGGTAGACAGAAAAAACAGGAACAAAAGCAAAATACTAAGGCTAAGTTAACAAAAGGCGACTCTGGGAAAAAACAGGAGCGATAAGAGAAAACAAAATCAAAACGTCAACAGAAATACTCAGGCCAAAAGGCAAAACTACAAACACGATACAAAGTAACAACTGAAAAAACTAATCTAGAATAATCTCAAAGTGAACAACAAAAAGAGCAAGACACAAACAAACAAAATAAACAATTTCTGGGTTGGGTTAGAAAAATAACAATCCCATAAATAATGGGGCAGGAGGTGCCCTTTCCATCCCCCAGTTGCGCTCTCCTGTGGGTGGACGGTGTTGGCGTCTTCCGCCATATTGCACCACCGCCCACCCTTAATTGAGAGCACACTTTCATATGATACCACCTAGTTGGCACATGACATGGCCTTGTAGAAAGATGGTAGAACAAGGGTTAGGGTTGTGATCATCCAGTTTCACGGACATCTTGCTCTTAGTTTTATTTTATTTGTCCAGCAACTCCTGACCATCATTGATTTTCTTCAACATTTCATACCTCTAGGCCTAGGTTTGGGTTGGGGTTGGGGTTGAAGGTCATGCGTTTCTGTTTATGTTGCACTAGGGATAGGTTATAGGATGAAGGGCTGAAGAGCATCCAGAGCACGGGTAAGGGTCAGGGTAGACAGAAAGGACACTGCAGAGAGCCAAGCTGGTTAGGTAAAGGGATGGGGATAGAGGTAGAGGTTAGAGAGGAGAGTTAGGGTGGGTTAGGGATAGGTTACAGGATGAAGGCCAGGAATAAAAGGGGTTCGAATAGGGGTCGAAGAGTGGATTTGGGAGCTGATTTGGGAGTGGATGGATGGGGTAAAGAGGGGTGGGGATACAAAGGTAGGGGAACATGGGGATGGGAGGAGTTGGGGTTGCGGGAGGGGGAAAAGGCGCTGGGTTAATGTTATGGGAGGGGTTTAGGTAGAGGTGAAGGTAAGAAGAGAGGAGGGAGGGAGGGTCCAAGAGTGAGATTTGGGGAGAGGTTCTCTCTCCATCCTGAACTCTTCTTTGGTCTCCTCCTCTGAGCCCAGCTTCCCCTCTTTAGCTTCCTGCATGATGTCATCGGGTTCTTCTCCGTGTTTGGAAACGGCAAGATCTCTGACTTGTGCAGCGCCTGCATGTCATACATCGTTCCCAGATGATCCCAGATGACGGAGGAGGAAACCTGCCGGCCGATGTTCTGACTGAACTTGTCTCTGATACAGATCAGTGGAGATCCGTCTAAGACGGTGAGGTGGCGCTGAGCCCGCCCCTGGAATGGGGCGAGAGGTGCACCTTTCAAAAAATACCTTCTCTTTTACCCTGCTTGTCAACTAGCTTTGATTAGCCTAGCCAGCATTTCACACGATCAGTTCTCCTTTCAGCCTGTTAACGTTACATTCGGTGCCCTGAACCCGTCCCTGGAATGGGGCGGGAGGTGCTCTGTCCATCCCCCAGTTGCGCCATCCTGTTTGTGGATGGCTTCTGAATCCAATTGTTAGGCTTTTATCCCAATCTTCACAAACAACTTTGCAGGACATAATATTTCCAAAGGCTGAGAAGGTGTCATACAGTGCCTTGTGAACAAAATTTTGGTATTGGGACTAAGGTAAGTGATGAACCGTTTGTCAAGTCAAAGGCTTCCAGATTGGAACAGTAGGTTTAGGGTTTGGTAAAGTAAACTGAACCATCACCACCGGCGCTTCTTGCTTTCTTTATTAAAGCAGCACTGCTTTTTAGTAATCTTTAGCCGAACTTGTTCATACAGCGCTACAGCTTTTTAGGCTACATCCAATTTCTGACAGCTCTAGTTTTCTCTTTTTGAAATGTAAGGTTAGGGTCGGAGAGTGAGATTTGGGGAGAGACCAGATGAGGCATTGCTTTGTTTACTACCGTTGTTGGCACTTTTACTTCAGCTGACAGTGCTGGCTAGGCTCCGAGTCGGGCTTCTGTCATTGGTTGCTCGTGCTTTTGCGGTATGGAGCTTTGACTGGCAACTTCTCCCTCCACATCCTCCTCGTTGATGCTCTTAAGGTTGTTGTACTCACATCCAGTTATCAGCTCCCTCTCGAAAACTTTGTTGAGGATTAGTTTGTAGTCGCCACACAAACTGCCTACCCTAAAGTCAGGTAATGGGACCTGAGCCTGCCCCTGGTATGGGGCAGGAGGTGCACTGTCCATCACCCAGTAAGAACTCCCTGTGGGTGGATAGCGCCGACCTCTCTTGCCATACTGCACCAATGTTGCACGCTAGTGCCCGTGCAGTTGAGTTTGTACTTGGCTGCTGCCAGGATCTTTTCCTCCATGCTGTTGCCCGTGAAGTTGAGTTTGTACTTCGCTGCTGCTAGGATCTTTTCCTCCACGCTGTTGACCGTGAAGTTCATACTTCGCTGCTGCTAGGATCTTTTCCTCCACGCTGTTGACCGTACTTGGCTGCTGCCAGGATCTTTTCCTTCACGCTGTTGCCCGTGAAGTTGAGTTTGTACTTTGCTGCTGCTAGGATCTTTTCCTCCACGCTGTTGACCGTGAAGTTCAGTTTATACTTTGCTGCTGCTAGGATCTTTTCCTCCACGCTTTCCACTTTCCACACTTTCCCAACACTCCAGATGTGAATATGTGAGTGGTGGTGGGCTGAAGAGGCAGGGAAGAAGATGGGTTTGGGAAGGTCTGAGGGGAATCTGGGATTGGGAAGGCGATGGGTAGGGGGTAAGGGTATGGGATGAGCTCATGGGTTAAGATTAGGGATAGAGGTGGAGGTTCGAAGAGGGTAGAGGAGTGGATAGATGGGGTAAAGAGGGGTGGGGATACAAACCCTGGTTTGGGTAGGGGAACATGGGTGTGTGGGTTAGATTATGGGTGTAAGGAAAGGGGAGAGGAAATGGTTAGGAGAATGGGATAGGAGTTAGGATCAAAGGTAAGGGTTAATTGAGGGTGGTGAAGTGAATAGGCTGAAGAGGCCCTCTTTTTGTGGATCTTCTTGTGGTTCCATACACTGATGCTGATGGTTCCCATTGGGTTTATCCACCTTGAGTTCAGTGGCCTCCATGATAGTTACAAGGAGTCGGCCAATTCCGCTAGTGGATCCTTAGTTATTCTCAAAAGACCTGTCATCAAAAAGTGTCTCAAGGAATGCCCGTTGGAATTGTAAAGGAGAGGTAGTCTCCCACCTCGCCCCATTCTGCTCTCTATGAAATAAAAATAAAAAGTTTAAAGCAATAAGCATAGCAACACATTTACTGACAGAAATAAAATAAATGCAATGTAAAGATACCTCGTTTACAGGAATAATGCATTTCACCGCTCACAAAATGGAAGCACATATGAGATGTTAACTCACTTCAGACACCTGGAAGAAGTAACTTTCACTTGGACTTTTTCCTTGTCAGAGAAGATGCCAACAACTGGTAGGAGGGTTAGGTTGGATGCCCTGAACCCGTCCCTGGAATGGGGCGGGAGGTGCTCCGACCGTGCCATGTATCTGGACTCAAGTTGGGAGGGTGCGGAGGGAGAGGAATAGGTAAGAGGGTGTGTGGGAGGTTATGAGTACTCCAGGTAAATAGCCATTCCTGTTTTTGAGCACAGGTAGTCTGTGTGCGCCCCACAGTGCCATTCCAACAAAGAATACAGCTTCCTCTTAACAATGGTGCATCCTCCATGTGAAGCCTCTCTTCCATTGTGCGGCACATGGTGTAAATGGCAGTGTGGCTGAGGTGAGTCCCCAGCACTTTCCTCATTAACTTCCAGCAGGACTCACAAAACTTGGCCCTTGGCTGCCAGTGAACTCAAAGTCATCATCCCGATCCCAGTGCTTGAGAGAAAGGGTGGAGAGGGGTGTAGCATTGGCAAACTCCAAGTTGGCAAAGTGCCAATTAGGTAAGAGGGTGTGTGGGAGGTTATGAGTACTCCAGGTAAATAGCCATTCCTTACGGTCAGGTGGCTGCCAGGTGTGTTTTTTAGCACAGGTAGTCTGTGTGCGCCCCACAGTGCCATTCCAACAAAGAATACAGCTTCCTCTTAACAATGGTGCATCCTCCATGTGAAGCCTCTCTTCCATTGTGCGGCACATGGTGTAAATGGCAGTGTGGCCGAGGTGAGTCCCAAGCGCTTTCCTCATTAACCTCCAGCAGGACTCACAAAACTTGGCCCTTGGCTGCCAGTGAACTCAAAGTCATCATCCCGATCCCAGTGCTTGAGAGAAAGGGTGGAGAGGGGTGTAGCATTGGCAAACTCCAAGTTGGCAAAGTGCCAATTGCTCATCCCTGGATGACTGGTAAACGTCACTTGGTGGATTTGCCTCAAGGTAAGACTATTCCAGGTAAATTTTGGACTCTTTAGTCTGGCCCCAGTGGTCCTTGGGATCCTCCAGAATGGCTGTGCCCAGTACAGCTTACTCCTGTTGGTAAGGCAGGAGTATGCTGCGCTGGACACAGCCATTCTGGAGGATCCCCTGGACCACAGAGGCACTCAAGCCCCCACGCCACGTCAAGGCAGAGTCCATGTGGGGGGGTGATGGGGAACAAAACAGGAACAAAAGCAAAATACTAAGGCTAAGTTAACAAAAGGCGACTCCGGGAAAAAACAGGAGCGATAAGAGAAAACAAAATCAAAACGTCAACAGAAATACTCAGGCCAAAAGGCAGTCAAAACTACAAACACAATACAAAGTAACAACTGAAAAAACTCATCTAGAATAATCTTAAAGTGAACAACAAAAAGAGCAAGACAGAGCTTGAAACAAAGTAAACAACTGGGTTGGGTAGGAAAAAGAACAATCCCATGATTCATGGTTTTCTCAAACAACCAACAAGGGAAAAGACAGGGACAAAAGCAAAACGCTAAGGCTAATTTAACAAAAGGCACTCAAAACTAGAGGGTCTGTCATTGGCAGGTTTGGCCTCTGGCAGCTGATTCAGCCTCAGTGCTTTTTTTCTGATTTTCTGGAAAATATTTCTCTTTCCAGTGACCATTCAGTTTGATTAAAAACCAGCCAGTCATTTATGCGTTTCTGCCGTACGCCTTTGTGATTAAGCCAGTTGAGGTACTGGTCTCTGATGTTGCATCGCGTCAGATGCGGTTGTTGTTTGGACAGAGACATTCTGTCAGCTGCGTTAGGATGGTGTGAGATGCGTGTTGGGTGTGTGTGTGTGTGTGTGTGTGTGTGTGTGTGTACCCATTGGAACTGTAAAGGAGAGGTAGTCTCCCACCTCGCCCCATTCTGCTCTGAAGTGCTGCAAAATAATAATCCATGTGGTGAGTACTGCCACCCAGAGCAATGACCCCAGTGCTTACGCTTCACATAAGTTTTTATCTGGAGCTGTTCAGTGTAAGCTGGCAACCCTATTTCAGGTAAGTTTTGGACTCTTTAGTCTGGCCCCAGTGGTCCTTGGGATCCTCCAGAATGGCTGTGCCCAGTACAGCTTACTCCTGTTGGTAAGGCTCTGGAGGATTCTAGAGGATCCCCTGGACCACAGAGGCACTCAAGCCCCCACGCCACGTCAAGGCAGAGTCCATGTGGGGTTTTTTTTTTTTTTTTTGTATTTTTTAATTTTTTCTATAAATGTGACTGTTTCTGTCAAAAAGTGTCTCCCAGAAAGTGTCTATGAGTACGTTTCAGGCCATTTGGAGTGGATTGCACCCTATTCTGGGGGAGTGTTTTTGGGAGACACCGTTAAACTGCGCCAATTTTTGTCCCTGTTGAAATATTCCCACCCTTCCATTTAAAGGAAATCCTCCCAGACGGTGACTTACACGCCGACTTTTCAGACGGCCGCTTTTTTTCTTTGGACGAATATCATGGGACGCCCTGTATTTGCGGGTTAGGGTTAAGGTTAAGCATCTTCGTTCTCTGTGAGAAATGATTTGGCCAGTTGTGATCCATCATGTTGTGGTCTGTTTGCTGTTTGACCCCGGTTTGAGGATGCTGAAGGAGCTGCTCCACACCCTTCGGTGCTTCTCTGTACGAGTGCGGTTGGTGGTAGCCGTGGCGCTGGCGTCTCTTGCCGTAGTCCACCACCGACTAGGTCTTCCTCACGCAGGGGCTGAGTGCAGCGAGTAGCTAACGTTTGACACATAGAATAAAGGATAGTACGTTCTTTTATTTTTTTTTACAGTATCAGATGTTTATTATTTGGTCACACAAGTATCAAGTTTTTTCCCAAATGTGAGCTGTGAGACAAAAATTCTAAATCATTTCCAATATAAAAAGGATGTATTCACAGCCGGGTTAAGTTGTCTTGTTACTTTTATTTTAGAAAATGTCCTTTTCAAGTCACATTTTGTTTAAAAACGTTTCAACTGTAATCAGTCTTCTTCAGGGTTAGGGTTAGGATACTGACTTTTCAGTATCTCCAGAGGCGGTGAGGGGGATTCTGCTTTTAGCCTCAACGTTGCTCTTCTCCTCTGTGTGTTCCTGAGGCTTTTGCATGATGGATCCCTCGTGTGGAAGGTGAGACATGGGGCCGTCCGGGAGGGTGTCTGCTTCCATTTCAAACCTTTTGCTCTTGTCTTGCTCGGGAAAATGTCGCGCTGATGCTTGTTCTGGTCTGAGGGCGGGCCTGGGGCTTAGGGTTAGGGTTAGACAGAAGTTCAGCCACTGAGACAAAGCCACCAGTATCATCATCCAGTTCAATAAACACCGCAGTCATTCCAGCCTTGTCCTTCTCCATGCGAATGACGGCTTTCTCATCTTCCCAGGCCTTCAGATGGCGCTCTTTGGCTTCTTTCTCTGGCTGCTCTGCAGTCCCCTTCACAGTTCTCAGAGCTTCCACCCTCTCCTCCAGATCCATCTTACTGGACTGAACATCTGTAAGCTGCCCTTGCTGGGGGAGCTCAAATCTGAAGGTGTACTCATATTTGTTGCCGGGCCTCAAGACTACTGACCCATCAGCGTCTGTGGGCTGCTCATCCAGCCGCAGCACCTCCTCATGGCGGAGGTACTCGGCACCGCTGCTTGCCTTTGGTGTACTCCACCTTGGCGCAGCCCAGAGCCAGGACCTTCACCGCGGACACACGGGTCACCTCGGTCACCTCCACCTCTATCCGGCCACAGACCTGGTCTCCACCACAGTAGAAAGTCTTGCTGGGATCTGAGAAGATTATTTGGAAGGTTTTCATTCTCTTCGTCATGGCCACCATGACTGCGTGTTCAGAAATCCGCTTGAAAGACCGAAACAGGGCTCAAATGTTCAGAAGTAATGCCGCAGAGAGCGCTAAAGTTAACAAAAGGCGACTCCGGGAAAAAACAGGAGCGATAAGAGAAAACAAAATCAAAACGTTAACAGAAATACTCAGGCCAAAAGGCAAAACTACAAACATGATACAAAGTAACAACTGAAAAAACTAATATAGAACAACCCTTGATGGAGAGGACGCTTTCATAGGACACCACCTCGTTGGCACATGACATGGCCTGTGGGTGGATAGCGCCGGCCTCTCTTGCCATACTGCACCAATGTCCAACTTTCCTCCATTAAAAGTTGAAGGCCTTGTCCAGCTCTGCTGCACCATCCAACTGTAGGTTGATCTGGTTCGAGTGCACCCATATAAGCTTGTGACTGTCAGAGACCATGGGGTTAGGGAGAGAGTACTGAACCGCCTCCCGAAGGAGACGTAGATGCACTGTCCATCTAACACCGGTAAGCGTTGCATGGGTGGACCCCCTTTCACTGTCCAATTGTTTAGGTTTTTCTAACATATGATTTAATTCCATTTTTTAGGCTAGGGTTAGGTGAAGTTCAGTTTGTACTTGGCTGCTGCCAGGATCTTTTCCTCCACGCTGTTGACCGTGCAGTTCAGTTTGTACTTGGCTGCTGCCAGGATCTTTTCCTCCACGCTTTTGATTTTGAGCTGATGTCCAGGATCTCTGGCAGTTTGAATTTACAGGAGCAACATTTACATCCAGCATCTTCCTCAGACTGGCTAGAGCACCGTACATGATTTCCAGCATGGATGAAACACCCATGTTCAAATAAAACAACTGGGGGGGGGTCTCTTGCAGTGGCTGATGGGAGGTGGCAGTGACATCAGGTGATACTCCAGCGGTCGGTGTGGCGTTTGGCTCGTTGTCGTCAGTGGTGACGCTGAGATGGACTGACTGAGGACGTCCTCCTCGTCCTTCATGGTTACAGGGTCTTACTCTGCACAGCTGGAGTCCACACCCCCGCTGGCTGCTCCACAGCAGGTCCAGTTTCCGAGCACAAACCCCGCCATGTGAACAGAGGGACGCCCCCCGTGGGTCTGTTAGCCCTTAAAAACTGTTTGGTAACTGCGTCAGGAGAGCAGAAAACAGGAAGACGTCATTATCTTCACACGCCACAAAGCCCACAATGAACGTACCCTACTAACGAGTATTAAGGTGGTTTTCAAAGTTGGTGTCCAGAAACTACTTAAAGACAAACTTGGTGTGGCGAGGGAAACGTCGAATTGGACCTAGCCCAAATAAGGTTAAGGATAATAAAGGTACCGACAACGCCACCTGGGGGAATTTCGCCCCCAGGAAATTATTTAAGAGTTTACTCCCTGTACTCAGCAAGGACACACAGGTTTGCAACACACTAGACTAGAGACGTGGTTTAACACAATCAGAATGAATTTAAAAGACAATAGATTTAAAATATATCCACAGAAAATCCCCCCAGCAGAGCCAAAACATGCAAACTAATCAGCAAATCATGCAAAATAAATGAAACAAATAAGCAACTCAAGAAACAAACAAACTCCTGCCAAACACATGCAAAATAAAGAAAGCAACCTCAATGCAAAACATAACAAAACAAAACAAAACTCAATGCAAACCAAAAGCTAAATAAGGCAGCACTAAACCAAACAAAAGCGCACACAAGAAGAAAAACAAACTAAACGATGCAAAGCTGCGCAATGCTACACAAAATTAAATGCATGTAGCACATCAAAATCAACTGCATGCAGCACATCAAAATTAAATACATACAATAACATGACCACAAGGGCTGCGGTTAGACCATGCGAGGCAAAGCAGGGCGAAGTGGAGCAGCAAGAGCTGGTCAGAGCAGAATGAAGCCAAGCAAAGCAGCAGAGGTTCCACCATAGGGCCACACTTCAGTACAGTCTCTGTTAAGTAAACCTAAATCAATACACGACAATTGTGGATAGAACTACAAATCGCATACGGCTTACCTTCCATTCAGCTGTCATAGAAGAGAGGTGAAGCGCACCTGCTGGCGTAGCGGCGGCAGCAAAGAATGCCAAATCATCCGACACAGGGTCCACAAACACACGTGGCTACAAACAAAACATGAAACAATGATTAAGACTGTCAGCGAGGTAACACGCTGACATCGAAGCAGCTAAGGCTACATTACCTGTGCGGCTGGACACCGCCATGCAGAACACAGGAAGCGAGGCGACAGGAAGTGGGCAGTCTCAGAGCCAAAGAGCAAAAGAGGCCAAGATAAACACCGCACCCTTATAAAGAGCGCACTCAGATGGTGACAGGCTAACTAGCGCAGCTAATTGCAATGCAACACACACACACACACACTAGGCCCAGGGATGAGACACTTCATCCTGCCACACTGGTGACGTTCCTTCATTACCACTGAGACACACACACACACACTGTAGTTTATTTTGGGGTACTCTAAGACATCCCGAGAGTTAGTGTCTAGTATGGGTCAAAGAAACGTGATCCTCCACTTCATTTGTGTTCATTTTTGCTAAAAATAATTCTCATGGAACTCGACATGAAGTGGTTGGTAATGCTATTCCGGAGAGCGTTTTTTGGAAAAGTGAGTCACCACTAGTTGGCGCTATGGAGCTGAAATTATAAAGTTGAGTAGCTTGGGTGAGGGTGATTCTAGGCATACTTGAATGGTGTCTGTGTGACATTCCTAGCCAAAGTTATGAACTTAAGATCGATTGATTGATTATGTTCCTTCTCCTTATTACTCTTCAGTGGAGATCCGTCTAAGACGGTTAGGTGGATTGCGCTGAGCCCGCACCTGGAATGGGGCGAGAGGTGCACCTTTAAAAAAATACCTCCTTTCTTCCCAGCCATCGGGTAAGTCATTGTCAAACAGGCGACTGCAGTCCACCACTGGCCCTCTTTTTGTGGATCTTCTTGTGGTTCCGTACACTGATGGTAATTGAGTCAGCCTTTCTGATGTATAGATCATAATGTTGATTCCACTTTGGGTCCAGCGTAGGGTTAGGTAAATGGGTGTGATTGATCTGTTCTCCTTGCATACTGTACTCCACGGTGCACTGGAACACAGAGTCCTTGTCTGCCTTGGTGGGTTGCAGGGTTAGGTATAGGGATCTGAACCCGTCCCTGATATGGTGCGGGAGGTGCACGGTCCATCCCCCAGTTTGAGCCCCATGTGGGTGGACGGCGCCGGTGCCTCTTGCCATAATCAACCACCGTCCAGTAGAGGAAGCTTCTTGTCTTGACCGATCAGAATTCCGTCAACAAAGGTCCTGTTGTTACTGTAGTCCTCCACAAATACCTTGCTGTCCTGCACTTGGCTGCCAGTGAAGTCAGAATCATCATCCTGGTTCCAGTTTCGGCTCTGTCCTTTTCTTTTTCTTCTTTTCGCAGTAGGGATTACTCTTCCCATTGGGTTTATCCACCTTGAGTTCAGTGGCCTCCATGATAGTTACAAGGAGTCGGCCAATTCCGCTAGTGGATCCTTAGTTATTCTCAAAAGACCTGTCATCAAAAAGTGTCTCAAGGAATGCCCGTTGGAATTGTAAAGGAGAGGTAGTCTCCCACCTCGCCCCATTCTGCTGTCTATGAAATAAAAATAAAAAGTTTAAAGCAATAAGCATATCAACACATTTACTGACAGAGATAAAATAAATGCAATGTAAAGATACCTCGTTTACAGGAATAATGCATTTCACCGCTCACAAAATGGAAGCACATATGAGATGTTAACTCACTTCAGACACCTGGAGGAAGTAACTTTCACTTGGACTTTTTCCTTGTCAGAGAAGATGCCAACAACTGGTAGGAGGGTGAGGTTGGATGCCCTGAACCCGTCCCTGGAATGGGGCGGGAGGTGCTCCGACCATTTCCACTCTGCAGTATTTAGTTTGATGTCCAAACCTTCCATGGCCCTATGTGTTTGTGATGTGGTGGAGAGGGTGGCATGAGATGCGTGTTGAGTGTGTGTGTGTGCGTGTATGTGTGTGTGTGTGTGTGTATATATGTGTGTGTGTGTGTGTGTGTATATTTGTGTGTATATATGTGTGTGTGTGTATGTTTGCCATGTCTCTGGACTCAAGTTGGGAGGGTGCGGAGGGAGAGGAATAGGTAAGAGGGTGTGTGGGAGGTGATGAGTACTCCAGGTAAATAGCCATTCCTTACGGTCAGGTGGCTGCCAGGTGTGTTTTGGAGAACAGGTAGTCTGTGTGTGCCCCACAGTGCCATTCCAACAAAGAATACAGCTTCCTCTTAACAATGGTGCATCCTCCATGTGAAGCCTCTCTTCCATTGTGCGGCACATGGTGTAAATGGCAGTGTGGCCGAGGTTAGGTTAGGACTCTCACAGCCACCCTCGTGGTAACAAGCTCCAGAAAAAAAACACGGAGACAGGATACAGCAGAGTGAGAACGTAATGTTGCATATTAACACAATATTAAACCGTTTACCTGGTAAAATATATTGATGTTGGGTCTCTCACATCCACCCTCGTGATAACAAGCTCCAGAAAAAAAACACGGAGACAGGATACAGCAGAGCGCTAACGTAATGTTGCATATTAACACAATATTAAACCGTTTACCTGGTAAAATATATTGATGTTGGGTCTCTCACATCCACCCTCGTGGTAACAAGCTCCAGAAAAAAAACACGTAGACAGGATACAGCAGAGTGAGAACGTAATGTTGCATATTAACACAATATTAAACCGTTTACCTGGTAAAATATCTTGATGTTAGGTCTCTCACATCCACCCTCGTGGTAACGAGCTCCAGAAAATACTAAAACACAAAAGAAGTCATGTGGCTAACTGTTGATTAGCATTGACACCACGGAGATTACTTGTAAAGTTACACTGGTGCTAGCAAAGTTGCCGCCAACGTAGCGTACTTGTAAGTTATTACTATAAACAAGCCGATATTTCCACAAAAGCATTTGGCATATATGTTTTAACAAACATATCACCTGCAAAAGCTATAAGTTTTGCCACTATAAACAATCTATTTAGCATTTTCAGCAGAGCTGTCTACCGATCAACTTACTGTCAGAGCTAACTTAGCTTACCTTAGCTAACCTAGTTGGATTTGGTTGCTTAGAAAGTAATTTTCCAAGCTATAAAAATTAAAGAAATCGACACGTTACTTGTAATGTGGTTTAAAAGAAAGAACCAAAGTTTTGTCCACTGCAGCCAAAGCGGTTAGCATCGCTAACAGTGACTGAAACCATTAGCAGCATTAGCTGAGTTGACTGAGTTGACTGTGTGACTGACTGACCTGACTGTGTGACTGAGTGAGCCTAGGAACAGGACCCAGTACACTGGACGGAGACTGGACACACATAATTACACCCTATTGCGTTAAGCCTTATTGACTCAATGGAGGGACTGGAAGCTGGTGAAATGTCTCCGTCTGGCGGCCAAAGAGGGTAATTACCACTATAGTCCCATCAGCCTTACAGCAGTACAGGCTAAAATGGAATCCACAAAGAAGGATATCTTTCATGAATTCTATTCATTTATGTATTTATTGCTTTTCTCTTTATGATTTTATGATTGTGTACATATGTGAGTAGCATGTTTTATGGAAACAGGATCCCTGTTCCTTTTATATACTTACCTTGCATGTTGTTTTATTGTGAGACACAGTCCTGTGTGCCATATCCCCTATGTTGCTGAATTAGAATTTAATATGACCATAGAATGTTTCAGGTCTTCTCAAATAAAGTTACTCTCTCCTCATGAGAGTGAACAGAATATGTCAATCTGACCTCCAGAATGTACCAGACAGACCTTGATTGTAGTGCTTTTGTTGTGCAAAATATATTCTGAAGTTTGATTATAGATACACGCCTTGCAACCAACATCCAACTGTTAGATTACCATAACATCACTACAGGAACGTGCCATCTGTGACGCACGGACCTAAACAGTTAATCAGAAATGGTTACGTACTTTATGATATCCAACAAGCATTTAAACATGAGATGTCTGGAAACAGAGACGGGACAGGACACACCAGAGGGACACACACACCAGAGGGGGCTCCTCTGACCGGCCCCTCGGGGTCCGTTATGAGTCCGGCGCTGCAAGGACTTTACCTGTGACCTGTGACCAGAGTAAACTGCTTGTGAGACCAGACTGAAAACCTCCGTTGAGTTCTTGAGCTGCCAATATAAGAACCTAACACTATAGTGTTAAGCCTTATTGGCTCAATGGAGGGACTGGAAGCTGGTGAAATGTCTCCGTCTGGCGGCCAAAGAGGGTAATTACCACTATAATCCCATCAGCCTTACAGCAGTACAGGCTAAAATGGAATCCACAAAGAAGGATATCTTTCATGAATTCTATTCATTTATGTATTTATTGCTTTTCTGTTTATGATTCTATGATTGTGTACATATGTGAGTAGCATGTTTTATGGAAACAGGATCCCTGTTCCTTTTATATACTTACCTTGCATGTTGTTTTATTGTGAGACACTGTCCTGTGTGCCATATCCCCTATGTTGTTGAATTAGAATTTAATATGACCATAGAATGTTTCAGGCCTTCTCAAATAAAGTTACTCTCTCCTCATGAGAGTGAACAGAATATGTCAATCTGACCCCCAGAATGTACCAGACAGACCTTGATTGTAGTGCTTTTGTTGTGCAAAACATATTCTGAAGTTTGATTATAGATACACGCCTTGCAACCAACATCCAACTGTTAGATTACCATAACATCACTACAGGAACGTGCTATCTGTGACGCACCGACCTAAACAGTTAATCAGAAATGGTTACGTACTTTATGATATCCAACAAGCATTTAAACATGAGATGTCTGGAAACAGAGACGGGACAGGACACACCAGAGGGACACACACACCAGAGGGGGCTCCTCTGACCGGCCCCTCGGGGTCCGTTATGAGTCCGGCGCTGCAAGGACTTTACCTGTGACCTGTGACCAGAATAAACTGCTTGTGAGACCACACTGAAAACCTCCGTTGAGTTCTTGAGCTGCCAATATAAGAACCTAACACTATAGCATTAAGCCTTATTGGCTCAATGGAGGGACTGGAAGCTGGTGAAATGTCTCCGTCTGGCGGCCAAAGAGGGTAATTACCACTATAATCCCATCAGCCTTACAGCAGTACAGGCTAAAATGGAATCCACAAAGAAGGATATCTTTCATGAATTCTATTCATTTATGTATTTATTGCTTTTCTGTTTATGATTCTATGATTGTGTACATATGTGAGTAGCATGTTTTATGGAAACAGGATCCCTGTTCCTTTTATATACTTACCTTGCATGTTGTTTTATTGTGAGACACAGTCCTGTGTGCCATATCCCCTATGTTGTTGAATTAGAATTTAATATGACCATAGAATGTTTCAGGCCTTCTCAAATAAAGTTACTCTCTCCTCATGAGAGTGAACAGAATATGTCAATCTGACCCCCAGAATGTACCAGACAGACCTTGATTGTAGTGCTTTTGTTGTGCAAAACATATTCTGAAGTTTGATTATAGATACACGCCTTGCAACCAACATCCAACTGTTAGATTACCATAACATCACTACAGGAACGTGCCATCTGTGACGCACCGACCTAAACAGTTAATCAGAAATGGTTACGTACTTTATGATATCCAACAAGCATTTAAACATGAGATGTCTGGAAACAGAGACGGGACAGGACACACCAGAGGGACACACACACCAGAGGGGGCTCCTCTGACCGGCCCCTCGCGGTCCGTCTTGAGTCCGGCGCTGTGAGGACTTTACCTGTGACCTGTGACCAGAGTAAACTGCTTGTGAGACCAGACTGAAAACCTCCGTTGAGTTCTTGAGCTGCCAATATAAGAACCTAACAATGTGAACACCTAAAACAAAGAACAGAGAGAAACACATATTACCAAAGAGCACTTATTTACTTACCTGAGTGACTGAGTGAGCTGACTGAGTTGACTGTGTGACTGAGTTGAATTAGAATTTAATATGACCATAGAATGTTTCAGGCCTTCTCAAATAAAGTTACTCTCTCCTCATGAGAGTGAACAGAATATGTCAATCTGACCCCCAGAATGTACCAGACAGACCTTGATTGTAGTGCTTTTGTTGTGCAAAACATATTCTGAAGTTTGATTATAGATACACGCCTTGCAACCAACATCCAACTGTTAGATGACCATAACATCACTACAGGAACGTGCCATCTGTGACGCACCGACCTAAACAGTTAATCAGAAATGGTTACGTACTTTAGGATATCCAACAAGCATTTAAACATGAGATGTCTGGAAACAGAGACGGGACAGGACACACCAGAGGGACACACACACCAGAGGGGGCTCCTCTGACCGGCCCCTCGCGGTCCGTTATGAGTCCGGCGCTGCAAGGACTTTACCTGTGACCTGTGACCAGAGTAAACTGCTTGTGAGACCAGACTGAAAACCTCCGTTGAGTTCTTGAGCTGTCAATATAAGAACCTAACACTATAGCATTAAGCCTTATTGGCTCAATGGAGGGACTGGAAGCTGGTGAAATGTCTCCATCTGGCGGCCAAAGAGGGTAATTACCACTATAGTCCCATCAGCCTTACAGCAGTACAGGCTAAAATGGAATCCACAAAGAAGGATATCTTTCATGAATTCTATTCATTTATGTATTTATTGCTTTTCTCTTTATGATTCTATGATTGTGTACATATGTGAGTAGCATGTTTTATGGAAACAGGATCCCTGTTCCTTTTATATACTTACCTTGCATGTTGTTTTATTGTGAGACACTGTCCTGTGTGCCATATCCCCTATGTTGTTGAATTAGAATTTAATATGACCATAGAATGTTTCAGGCCTTCTCAAATAAAGTTACTCTCTCCTCATGAGAGTGAACAGAATATGTCAATCTGACCTCCAGAATGTACCAGACAGACCTTGATTGTAGTGCTTTTGTTGTGCAAAACATATTCTGAAGTTTGATTATAGATACACGCCTTGCACCCAACATCCAACTGTTAGATTACCATAACATCACTACAGGAACGTGCTATCTGTGACGCACCGACCTAAACAGTTAATCAGAAATGGTTACGTACTTTATGATATCCAACAAGCATTTAAACATGAGATGTCTGGAAACAGAGACGGGACAGGACACACCAGAGGGACACACACACCAGAGGGGGCTCCTCTGACCGGCCCCTCGCGGTCCGTCTTGAGTCCGGCGCTGTGAGGACTTTACCTGTGACCTGTGACCAGAGTAAACTGCTTGTGAGACCAGACTGAAAACCTCCGTTGAGTTCTTGAGCTGCCAATATAAGAACCTAACAATGTGAACACCTAAAACAAAGAACAGAGAGAAACACATATTACCAAAGAGCACTTATTTACTTACCTGAGTGACTGAGTGAGCTGACTGAGTTGACTGTGTGACTGAGTTGAATTAGAATTTAATATGACCATAGAATGTTTCAGGCCTTCTCAAATAAAGTTACTCTCTCCTCATGAGAGTGAACAGAATATGTCAATCTGACCTCCAGAATGTACCAGACAGACCTTGATTGTAGTGCTTTTGTTGTGCAAAACATATTCTGAAGTTTGATTATAGATACACGCCTTGCAACCAACATCCAACTGTTAGATTACCATAACATCACTACAGGAACGTGCTATCTGTGACGCACCGACCTAAACAGTTAATCAGAAATGGTTACGTACTTTATGATATCCAACAAGCATTTAAACATGAGATGTCTGGAAACAGAGACGGGACAGGACACACCAGAGGGACACACACACCAGAGGGGGCTCCTCTGACCGGCCCCTCGCGGTCCGTCTTGAGTCCGGCGCTGCGAGGACTTTACCTGTGACCTGTGACCAGAGTAAACTGCTTGTGAGACCAGACTGAAAACCTCCGTTGAGTTCTTGAGCTGCCAATATAAGAACCTAACACTATAGCATTAAGCCTTATTGGCTCAATGGAGGGACTGGAAGCTGGTGAAATGTCTCCATCTGGCGGCCAAAGAGGGTAATTACCACTATAGTCCCATCAGCCTTACAGCAGTACAGGCTAAAATGGAATCCACAAAGAAGGATATCTTTCATGAATTCTATTCATTTATGTAGTTATTGCTTTTCTGTTTATGATTCTATGATTGTGTACATATGTGAGTAGCATGTTTTATGGAAACAGGACCCCTGTTCCTTTTATATACTTACCTTGCATGTTGTTTTATTGTGAGACACTGTCCTGTGTGCCATATCCCCTATGTTGTTGAATTAGAATTTAATATGACCATAGAATGTTTCAGGCCTTCTCAAATAAAGTTACTCTCTCCTCATGAGAGTGAACAGAATATGTCAATCTGACCTCCAGAATGTACCAGACAGACCTTGATTGTAGTGCTTTTGTTGTGCAAAACATATTCTGAAGTTTGATTATAGATACACGCCTTGCACCCAACATCCAACTGTTAGATTACCATAACATCACTACAGGAACGTGCTATCTGTGACGCACCGACCTAAACAGTTAATCAGAAATGGTTACGTACTTTATGATATCCAACAAGCATTTAAACATGAGATGTCTGGAAACAGAGACGGGACAGGACACACCAGAGGGACACACACACCAGAGGGGGCTCCTCTGACCGGCCCCTCGCGGTCCGTCTTGAGTCCGGCGCTGTGAGGACTTTACCTGTGACCTGTGACCAGAGTAAACTGCTTGTGAGACCAGACTGAAAACCTCCGTTGAGTTCTTGAGCTGCCAATATAAGAACCTAACAATGTGAACACCTAAAACAAAGAACAGAGAGAAACACATATTACCAAAGAGCACTTATTTACTTACCTGAGTGACTGAGTGAGCTGACTGAGTTGACTGTGTGACTGAGTTGAATTAGAATTTAATATGACCATAGAATGTTTCAGGCCTTCTCAAATAAAGTTACTCTCTCCTCATGAGAGTGAACAGAATATGTCAATCTGACCCCCAGAATGTACCAGACAGACCTTGATTGTAGTGCTTTTGTTGTGCAAAACATATTCTGAAGTTTGATTATAGATACACGCCTTGCAACCAACATCCAACTGTTAGATGACCATAACATCACTACAGGAACGTGCCATCTGTGACGCACCGACCTAAACAGTTAATCAGAAATGGTTACGTACTTTAGGATATCCAACAAGCATTTAAACATGAGATGTCTGGAAACAGAGACGGGACAGGACACACCAGAGGGACACACACACCAGAGGGGGCTCCTCTGACCGGCCCCTCGCGGTCCGTTATGAGTCCGGCGCTGCAAGGACTTTACCTGTGACCTGTGACCAGAGTAAACTGCTTGTGAGACCAGACTGAAAACCTCCGTTGAGTTCTTGAGCTGTCAATATAAGAACCTAACACTATAGCATTAAGCCTTATTGGCTCAATGGAGGGACTGGAAGCTGGTGAAATGTCTCCATCTGGCGGCCAAAGAGGGTAATTACCACTATAGTCCCATCAGCCTTACAGCAGTACAGGCTAAAATGGAATCCACAAAGAAGGATATCTTTCATGAATTCTATTCATTTATGTATTTATTGCTTTTCTCTTTATGATTCTATGATTGTGTACATATGTGAGTAGCATGTTTTATGGAAACAGGATCCCTGTTCCTTTTATATACTTACCTTGCATGTTGTTTTATTGTGAGACACTGTCCTGTGTGCCATATCCCCTATGTTGTTGAATTAGAATTTAATATGACCATAGAATGTTTCAGGCCTTCTCAAATAAAGTTACTCTCTCCTCATGAGAGTGAACAGAATATGTCAATCTGACCCCCAGAATGTACCAGACAGACCTTGATTGTAGTGCTTTTGTTGTGCAAAACATATTCTGAAGTTTGATTATAGATACACGCCTTGCACCCAACATCCAACTGTTAGATTACCATAACATCACTACAGGAACGTGCTATCTGTGACGCACCGACCTAAACAGTTAATCAGAAATGGTTACGTACTTTATGATATCCAACAAGCATTTAAACATGAGATGTCTGGAAACAGAGACGGGACAGGACACACCAGAGGGACACACACACCAGAGGGGGCTCCTCTGACCGGCCCCTCGCGGTCCGTCTTGAGTCCGGCGCTGTGAGGACTTTACCTGTGACCTGTGACCAGAGTAAACTGCTTGTGAGACCACACTGAAAACCTCCGTTGAGTTCTTGAGCTGCCAATATAAGAACCTAACAATGTGAACACCTAAAACAAAGAACAGAGAGAAACACATATTACCAAAGAGCACTTATTTACTTACCTGAGTGACTGAGTGAGCTGACTGAGTTGACTGTGTGACTGAGTTGAATTAGAATTTAATATGACCATAGAATGTTTCAGGCCTTCTCAAATAAAGTTACTCTCTCCTCATGAGAGTGAACAGAATATGTCAATCTGACCCCCAGAATGTACCAGACAGACCTTGATTGTAGTGCTTTTGTTGTGCAAAACATATTCTGAAGTTTGATTATAGATACACGCCTTGCAACCAACATCCAACTGTTAGATTACCATAACATCACTACAGGAACGTGCTATCTGTGACGCACCGACCTAAACAGTTAATCAGAAATGGTTACGTACTTTATGATATCCAACAAGCATTTAAACATGAGATGTCTGGAAACAGAGACGGGACAGGACACACCAGAGGGACACACACACCAGAGGGGGCTCCTCTGACCGGCCCCTCGCGGTCCGTCTTGAGTCCGGCGCTGCGAGGACTTTACCTGTGACCTGTGACCAGAGTAAACTGCTTGTGAGACCAGACTGAAAACCTCCGTTGAGTTCTTGAGCTGCCAATATAAGAACCTAACACTATAGCATTAAGCCTTATTGGCTCAATGGAGGGACTGGAAGCTGGTGAAATGTCTCCATCTGGCGGCCAAAGAGGGTAATTACCACTATAGTCCCATCAGCCTTACAGCAGTACAGGCTAAAATGGAATCCACAAAGAAGGATATCTTTCATGAATTCTATTCATTTATGTAGTTATTGCTTTTCTGTTTATGATTCTATGATTGTGTACATATGTGAGTAGCATGTTTTATGGAAACAGGACCCCTGTTCCTTTTATATACTTACCTTGCATGTTGTTTTATTGTGAGACACTGTCCTGTGTGCCATATCCCCTATGTTGTTGAATTAGAATTTAATATGACCATAGAATGTTTCAGGCCTTCTCAAATAAAGTTACTCTCTCCTCATGAGAGTGAACAGAATATGTCAATCTGACCTCCAGAATGTACCAGACAGACCTTGATTGTAGTGCTTTTGTTGTGCAAAACATATTCTGAAGTTTGATTATAGATACACGCCTTGCAACCAACATCCAACTGTTAGATTACCATAACATCACTACAGGAACGTGCTATCTGTGACGCACCGACCTAAACAGTTAATCAGAAATGGTTACGTACTTTATGATATCCAACAAGCATTTAAACATGAGATGTCTGGAAACAGAGACGGGACAGGACACACCAGAGGGACACACACACCAGAGGGGGCTCCTCTGACCGGCCCCTCGCGGTCCGTCTTGAGTCCGGCGCTGTGAGGACTTTACCTGTGACCTGTGACCAGAGTAAACTGCTTGTGAGACCAGACTGAAAACCTCCGTTGAGTTCTTGAGCTGCCAATATAAGAACCTAACAATGTGAACACCTAAAACAAAGAACAGAGAGAAACACATATTACCAAAGAGCACTTATTTACTTACCTGAGTGACTGAGTGAGCTGACTGAGTTGACTGTGTGACTGAGTTGAATTAGAATTTAATATGACCATAGAATGTTTCAGGCCTTCTCAAATAAAGTTACTCTCTCCTCATGAGAGTGAACAGAATATGTCAATCTGACCCCCAGAATGTACCAGACAGACCTTGATTGTAGTGCTTTTGTTGTGCAAAACATATTCTGAAGTTTGATTATAGATACACGCCTTGCAACCAACATCCAACTGTTAGATTACCATAACATCACTACAGGAACGTGCTATCTGTGACGCACCGACCTAAACAGTTAATCAGAAATGGTTACGTACTTTAGGATATCCAACAAGCATTTAAACATGAGATGTCTGGAAACAGAGACGGGACAGGACACACCAGAGGGACACACACACCAGAGGGGGCTCCTCTGACCGGCCCCTCGCGGTCCGTTATGAGTCCGGCGCTGCAAGGACTTTACCTGTGACCTGTGACCAGAGTAAACTGCTTGTGAGACCAGACTGAAAACCTCCGTTGAGTTCTTGAGCTGTCAATATAAGAACCTAACACTATAGCATTAAGCCTTATTGGCTCAATGGAGGGACTGGAAGCTGGTGAAATGTCTCCATCTGGCGGCCAAAGAGGGTAATTACCACTATAGTCCCATCAGCCTTACAGCAGTACAGGCTAAAATGGAATCCACAAAGAAGGATATCTTTCATGAATTCTATTCATTTATGTATTTATTGCTTTTCTCTTTATGATTCTATGATTGTGTACATATGTGAGTAGCATGTTTTATGGAAACAGGATCCCTGTTCCTTTTATATACTTACCTTGCATGTTGTTTTATTGTGAGACACTGTCCTGTGTGCCATATCCCCTATGTTGTTGAATTAGAATTTAATATGACCATAGAATGTTTCAGGCCTTCTCAAATAAAGTTACTCTCTCCTCATGAGAGTGAACAGAATATGTCAATCTGACCCCCAGAATGTACCAGACAGACCTTGATTGTAGTGCTTTTGTTGTGCAAAACATATTCTGAAGTTTGATTATAGATACACGCCTTGCACCCAACATCCAACTGTTAGATTACCATAACATCACTACAGGAACGTGCTATCTGTGACGCACCGACCTAAACAGTTAATCAGAAATGGTTACGTACTTTATGATATCCAACAAGCATTTAAACATGAGATGTCTGGAAACAGAGACGGGACAGGACACACCAGAGGGACACACACACCAGAGGGGGCTCCTCTGACCGGCCCCTCGCGGTCCGTCTTGAGTCCGGCGCTGTGAGGACTTTACCTGTGACCTGTGACCAGAGTAAACTGCTTGTGAGACCACACTGAAAACCTCCGTTGAGTTCTTGAGCTGCCAATATAAGAACCTAACAATGTGAACACCTAAAACAAAGAACAGAGAGAAACACATATTACCAAAGAGCACTTATTTACTTACCTGAGTGACTGAGTGAGCTGACTGAGTTGACTGTGTGACTGAGTTGAATTAGAATTTAATATGACCATAGAATGTTTCAGGCCTTCTCAAATAAAGTTACTCTCTCCTCATGAGAGTGAACAGAATATGTCAATCTGACCTCCAGAATGTACCAGACAGACCTTGATTGTAGTGCTTTTGTTGTGCAAAACATATTCTGAAGTTTGATTATAGATACACGCCTTGCAACCAACATCCAACTGTTAGATTACCATAACATCACTACAGGAACGTGCTATCTGTGACGCACCGACCTAAACAGTTAATCAGAAATGGTTACGTACTTTATGATATCCAACAAGCATTTAAACATGAGATGTCTGGAAACAGAGACGGGACAGGACACACCAGAGGGACACACACACCAGAGGGGGCTCCTCTGACCGGCCCCTCGCGGTCCGTCTTGAGTCCGGCGCTGCAAGTACTTTACCTGTGACCTGTGACCAGAGTAAACTGCTTGTGAGACCAGACTGAAAACCTCCGTTGAGTTCTTGAGCTGCCAATATAAGAACCTAACACTATAGCATTAAGCCTTATTGGCTCAATGGAGGGACTGGAAGCTGGTGAAATGTCTCCATCTGGCGGCCAAAGAGGGTAATTACCACTATAGTCCCATCAGCCTTACAGCAGTACAGGCTAAAATGGAATCCACAAAGAAGGATATCTTTCATGAATTCTATTCATTTATGTAGTTATTGCTTTTCTGTTTATGATTCTATGATTGTGTACATATGTGAGTAGCATGTTTTATGGAAACAGGACCCCTGTTCCTTTTATATACTTACCTTGCATGTTGTTTTATTGTGAGACACTGTCCTGTGTGCCATATCCCCTATGTTGTTGAATTAGAATTTAATATGACCATAGAATGTTTCAGGCCTTCTCAAATAAAGTTACTCTCTCCTCATGAGAGTGAACAGAATATGTCAATCTGACCTCCAGAATGTACCAGACAGACCTTGATTGTAGTGCTTTTGTTGTGCAAAACATATTCTGAAGTTTGATTATAGATACACGCCTTGCACCCAACATCCAACTGTTAGATTACCATAACATCACTACAGGAACGTGCTATCTGTGACGCACCGACCTAAACAGTTAATCAGAAATGGTTACGTACTTTATGATATCCAACAAGCATTTAAACATGAGATGTCTGGAAACAGAGACGGGACAGGACACACCAGAGGGACACACACACCAGAGGGGGCTCCTCTGACCGGCCCCTCGCGGTCCGTCTTGAGTCCGGCGCTGTGAGGACTTTACCTGTGACCTGTGACCAGAGTAAACTGCTTGTGAGACCAGACTGAAAACCTCCGTTGAGTTCTTGAGCTGCCAATATAAGAACCTAACAATGTGAACACCTAAAACAAAGAACAGAGAGAAACACATATTACCAAAGAGCACTTATTTACTTACCTGAGTGACTGAGTGAGCTGACTGAGTTGACTGTGTGACTGAGTTGAATTAGAATTTAATATGACCATAGAATGTTTCAGGCCTTCTCAAATAAAGTTACTCTCTCCTCATGAGAGTGAACAGAATATGTCAATCTGACCCCCAGAATGTACCAGACAGACCTTGATTGTAGTGCTTTTGTTGTGCAAAACATATTCTGAAGTTTGATTATAGATACACGCCTTGCAACCAACATCCAACTGTTAGATTACCATAACATCACTACAGGAACGTGCTATCTGTGACGCACCGACCTAAACAGTTAATCAGAAATGGTTACGTACTTTATGATATCCAACAAGCATTTAAACATGAGATGTCTGGAAACAGAGACGGGACAGGACACACCAGAGGGACACACACACCAGAGGGGGCTCCTCTGACCGGCCCCTCGCGGTCCGTCTTGAGTCCGGCGCTGCGAGGACTTTACCTGTGACCTGTGACCAGAGTAAACTGCTTGTGAGACCAGACTGAAAACCTCCGTTGAGTTCTTGAGCTGCCAATATAAGAACCTAACACTATAGCATTAAGCCTTATTGGCTCAATGGAGGGACTGGAAGCTGGTGAAATGTCTCCATCTGGCGGCCAAAGAGGGTAATTACCACTATAGTCCCATCAGCCTTACAGCAGTACAGGCTAAAATGGAATCCACAAAGAAGGATATCTTTCATGAATTCTATTCATTTATGTAGTTATTGCTTTTCTGTTTATGATTCTATGATTGTGTACATATGTGAGTAGCATGTTTTATGGAAACAGGACCCCTGTTCCTTTTATATACTTACCTTGCATGTTGTTTTATTGTGAGACACTGTCCTGTGTGCCATATCCCCTATGTTGTTGAATTAGAATTTAATATGACCATAGAATGTTTCAGGCCTTCTCAAATAAAGTTACTCTCTCCTCATGAGAGTGAACAGAATATGTCAATCTGACCTCCAGAATGTACCAGACAGACCTTGATTGTAGTGCTTTTGTTGTGCAAAACATATTCTGAAGTTTGATTATAGATACACGCCTTGCAACCAACATCCAACTGTTAGATTACCATAACATCACTACAGGAACGTGCTATCTGTGACGCACCGACCTAAACAGTTAATCAGAAATGGTTACGTACTTTATGATATCCAACAAGCATTTAAACATGAGATGTCTGGAAACAGAGACGGGACAGGACACACCAGAGGGACACACACACCAGAGGGGGCTCCTCTGACCGGCCCCTCGCGGTCCGTCTTGAGTCCGGCGCTGTGAGGACTTTACCTGTGACCTGTGACCAGAGTAAACTGCTTGTGAGACCAGACTGAAAACCTCCGTTGAGTTCTTGAGCTGCCAATATAAGAACCTAACAATGTGAACACCTAAAACAAAGAACAGAGAGAAACACATATTACCAAAGAGCACTTATTTACTTACCTGAGTGACTGAGTGAGCTGACTGAGTTGACTGTGTGACTGAGTTGAATTAGAATTTAATATGACCATAGAATGTTTCAGGCCTTCTCAAATAAAGTTACTCTCTCCTCATGAGAGTGAACAGAATATGTCAATCTGACCCCCAGAATGTACCAGACAGACCTTGATTGTAGTGCTTTTGTTGTGCAAAACATATTCTGAAGTTTGATTATAGATACACGCCTTGCAACCAACATCCAACTGTTAGATTACCATAACATCACTACAGGAACGTGCCATCTGTGACGCACCGACCTAAACAGTTAATCAGAAATGGTTACGTACTTTATGATATCCAACAAGCATTTAAACATGAGATGTCTGGAAACAGAGACGGGACAGGACACACCAGAGGGACACACACACCAGAGGGGGCTCCTCTGACCGGCCCCTCGCGGTCCGTTATGAGTCCGGCGCTGCAAGGACTTTACCTGTGACCTGTGACCAGAGTAAACTGCTTGTGAGACCAGACTGAAAACCTCCGTTGAGTTCTTGAGCTGTCAATATAAGAACCTAACACTATAGCATTAAGCCTTATTGGCTCAATGGAGGGACTGGAAGCTGGTGAAATGTCTCCATCTGGCGGCCAAAGAGGGTAATTACCACTATAGTCCCATCAGCCTTACAGCAGTACAGGCTAAAATGGAATCCACAAAGAAGGATATCTTTCATGAATTCTATTCATTTATGTATTTATTGCTTTTCTCTTTATGATTCTATGATTGTGTACATATGTGAGTAGCATGTTTTATGGAAACAGGATCCCTGTTCCTTTTATATACTTACCTTGCATGTTGTTTTATTGTGAGACACTGTCCTGTGTGCCATATCCCCTATGTTGTTGAATTAGAATTTAATATGACCATAGAATGTTTCAGGCCTTCTCAAATAAAGTTACTCTCTCCTCATGAGAGTGAACAGAATATGTCAATCTGACCCCCAGAATGTACCAGACAGACCTTGATTGTAGTGCTTTTGTTGTGCAAAACATATTCTGAAGTTTGATTATAGATACACGCCTTGCACCCAACATCCAACTGTTAGATTACCATAACATCACTACAGGAACGTGCTATCTGTGACGCACCGACCTAAACAGTTAATCAGAAATGGTTACGTACTTTATGATATCCAACAAGCATTTAAACATGAGATGTCTGGAAACAGAGACGGGACAGGACACACCAGAGGGACACACACACCAGAGGGGGCTCCTCTGACCGGCCCCTCGCGGTCCGTCTTGAGTCCGGCGCTGTGAGGACTTTACCTGTGACCTGTGACCAGAGTAAACTGCTTGTGAGACCACACTGAAAACCTCCGTTGAGTTCTTGAGCTGCCAATATAAGAACCTAACAATGTGAACACCTAAAACAAAGAACAGAGAGAAACACATATTACCAAAGAGCACTTATTTACTTACCTGAGTGACTGAGTGAGCTGACTGAGTTGACTGTGTGACTGAGTTGAATTAGAATTTAATATGACCATAGAATGTTTCAGGCCTTCTCAAATAAAGTTACTCTCTCCTCATGAGAGTGAACAGAATATGTCAATCTGACCTCCAGAATGTACCAGACAGACCTTGATTGTAGTGCTTTTGTTGTGCAAAACATATTCTGAAGTTTGATTATAGATACACGCCTTGCAACCAACATCCAACTGTTAGATTACCATAACATCACTACAGGAACGTGCTATCTGTGACGCACCGACCTAAACAGTTAATCAGAAATGGTTACGTACTTTATGATATCCAACAAGCATTTAAACATGAGATGTCTGGAAACAGAGACGGGACAGGACACACCAGAGGGACACACACACCAGAGGGGGCTCCTCTGACCGGCCCCTCGCGGTCCGTCTTGAGTCCGGCGCTGCAAGTACTTTACCTGTGACCTGTGACCAGAGTAAACTGCTTGTGAGACCAGACTGAAAACCTCCGTTGAGTTCTTGAGCTGCCAATATAAGAACCTAACACTATAGCATTAAGCCTTATTGGCTCAATGGAGGGACTGGAAGCTGGTGAAATGTCTCCATCTGGCGGCCAAAGAGGGTAATTACCACTATAGTCCCATCAGCCTTACAGCAGTACAGGCTAAAATGGAATCCACAAAGAAGGATATCTTTCATGAATTCTATTCATTTATGTAGTTATTGCTTTTCTGTTTATGATTCTATGATTGTGTACATATGTGAGTAGCATGTTTTATGGAAACAGGACCCCTGTTCCTTTTATATACTTACCTTGCATGTTGTTTTATTGTGAGACACTGTCCTGTGTGCCATATCCCCTATGTTGTTGAATTAGAATTTAATATGACCATAGAATGTTTCAGGCCTTCTCAAATAAAGTTACTCTCTCCTCATGAGAGTGAACAGAATATGTCAATCTGACCTCCAGAATGTACCAGACAGACCTTGATTGTAGTGCTTTTGTTGTGCAAAACATATTCTGAAGTTTGATTATAGATACACGCCTTGCACCCAACATCCAACTGTTAGATTACCATAACATCACTACAGGAACGTGCTATCTGTGACGCACCGACCTAAACAGTTAATCAGAAATGGTTACGTACTTTATGATATCCAACAAGCATTTAAACATGAGATGTCTGGAAACAGAGACGGGACAGGACACACCAGAGGGACACACACACCAGAGGGGGCTCCTCTGACCGGCCCCTCGCGGTCCGTCTTGAGTCCGGCGCTGTGAGGACTTTACCTGTGACCTGTGACCAGAGTAAACTGCTTGTGAGACCAGACTGAAAACCTCCGTTGAGTTCTTGAGCTGCCAATATAAGAACCTAACAATGTGAACACCTAAAACAAAGAACAGAGAGAAACACATATTACCAAAGAGCACTTATTTACTTACCTGAGTGACTGAGTGAGCTGACTGAGTTGACTGTGTGACTGAGTTGAATTAGAATTTAATATGACCATAGAATGTTTCAGGCCTTCTCAAATAAAGTTACTCTCTCCTCATGAGAGTGAACAGAATATGTCAATCTGACCCCCAGAATGTACCAGACAGACCTTGATTGTAGTGCTTTTGTTGTGCAAAACATATTCTGAAGTTTGATTATAGATACACGCCTTGCAACCAACATCCAACTGTTAGATTACCATAACATCACTACAGGAACGTGCTATCTGTGACGCACCGACCTAAACAGTTAATCAGAAATGGTTACGTACTTTATGATATCCAACAAGCATTTAAACATGAGATGTCTGGAAACAGAGACGGGACAGGACACACCAGAGGGACACACACACCAGAGGGGGCTCCTCTGACCGGCCCCTCGCGGTCCGTCTTGAGTCCGGCGCTGCGAGGACTTTACCTGTGACCTGTGACCAGAGTAAACTGCTTGTGAGACCAGACTGAAAACCTCCGTTGAGTTCTTGAGCTGCCAATATAAGAACCTAACACTATAGCATTAAGCCTTATTGGCTCAATGGAGGGACTGGAAGCTGGTGAAATGTCTCCATCTGGCGGCCAAAGAGGGTAATTACCACTATAGTCCCATCAGCCTTACAGCAGTACAGGCTAAAATGGAATCCACAAAGAAGGATATCTTTCATGAATTCTATTCATTTATGTAGTTATTGCTTTTCTGTTTATGATTCTATGATTGTGTACATATGTGAGTAGCATGTTTTATGGAAACAGGACCCCTGTTCCTTTTATATACTTACCTTGCATGTTGTTTTATTGTGAGACACTGTCCTGTGTGCCATATCCCCTATGTTGTTGAATTAGAATTTAATATGACCATAGAATGTTTCAGGCCTTCTCAAATAAAGTTACTCTCTCCTCATGAGAGTGAACAGAATATGTCAATCTGACCTCCAGAATGTACCAGACAGACCTTGATTGTAGTGCTTTTGTTGTGCAAAACATATTCTGAAGTTTGATTATAGATACACGCCTTGCAACCAACATCCAACTGTTAGATTACCATAACATCACTACAGGAACGTGCTATCTGTGACGCACCGACCTAAACAGTTAATCAGAAATGGTTACGTACTTTATGATATCCAACAAGCATTTAAACATGAGATGTCTGGAAACAGAGACGGGACAGGACACACCAGAGGGACACACACACCAGAGGGGGCTCCTCTGACCGGCCCCTCGCGGTCCGTCTTGAGTCCGGCGCTGTGAGGACTTTACCTGTGACCTGTGACCAGAGTAAACTGCTTGTGAGACCAGACTGAAAACCTCCGTTGAGTTCTTGAGCTGCCAATATAAGAACCTAACAATGTGAACACCTAAAACAAAGAACAGAGAGAAACACATATTACCAAAGAGCACTTATTTACTTACCTGAGTGACTGAGTGAGCTGACTGAGTTGACTGTGTGACTGAGTTGAATTAGAATTTAATATGACCATAGAATGTTTCAGGCCTTCTCAAATAAAGTTACTCTCTCCTCATGAGAGTGAACAGAATATGTCAATCTGACCCCCAGAATGTACCAGACAGACCTTGATTGTAGTGCTTTTGTTGTGCAAAACATATTCTGAAGTTTGATTATAGATACACGCCTTGCAACCAACATCCAACTGTTAGATTACCATAACATCACTACAGGAACGTGCCATCTGTGACGCACCGACCTAAACAGTTAATCAGAAATGGTTACGTACTTTATGATATCCAACAAGCATTTAAACATGAGATGTCTGGAAACAGAGACGGGACAGGACACACCAGAGGGACACACACACCAGAGGGGGCTCCTCTGACCGGCCCCTCGCGGTCCGTTATGAGTCCGGCGCTGCAAGGACTTTACCTGTGACCTGTGACCAGAGTAAACTGCTTGTGAGACCAGACTGAAAACCTCCGTTGAGTTCTTGAGCTGTCAATATAAGAACCTAACACTATAGCATTAAGCCTTATTGGCTCAATGGAGGGACTGGAAGCTGGTGAAATGTCTCCATCTGGCGGCCAAAGAGGGTAATTACCACTATAGTCCCATCAGCCTTACAGCAGTACAGGCTAAAATGGAATCCACAAAGAAGGATATCTTTCATGAATTCTATTCATTTATGTATTTATTGCTTTTCTCTTTATGATTCTATGATTGTGTACATATGTGAGTAGCATGTTTTATGGAAACAGGATCCCTGTTCCTTTTATATACTTACCTTGCATGTTGTTTTATTGTGAGACACTGTCCTGTGTGCCATATCCCCTATGTTGTTGAATTAGAATTTAATATGACCATAGAATGTTTCAGGCCTTCTCAAATAAAGTTACTCTCTCCTCATGAGAGTGAACAGAATATGTCAATCTGACCCCCAGAATGTACCAGACAGACCTTGATTGTAGTGCTTTTGTTGTGCAAAACATATTCTGAAGTTTGATTATAGATACACGCCTTGCACCCAACATCCAACTGTTAGATTACCATAACATCACTACAGGAACGTGCTATCTGTGACGCACCGACCTAAACAGTTAATCAGAAATGGTTACGTACTTTATGATATCCAACAAGCATTTAAACATGAGATGTCTGGAAACAGAGACGGGACAGGACACACCAGAGGGACACACACACCAGAGGGGGCTCCTCTGACCGGCCCCTCGCGGTCCGTCTTGAGTCCGGCGCTGTGAGGACTTTACCTGTGACCTGTGACCAGAGTAAACTGCTTGTGAGACCACACTGAAAACCTCCGTTGAGTTCTTGAGCTGCCAATATAAGAACCTAACAATGTGAACACCTAAAACAAAGAACAGAGAGAAACACATATTACCAAAGAGCACTTATTTACTTACCTGAGTGACTGAGTGAGCTGACTGAGTTGACTGTGTGACTGAGTTGAATTAGAATTTAATATGACCATAGAATGTTTCAGGCCTTCTCAAATAAAGTTACTCTCTCCTCATGAGAGTGAACAGAATATGTCAATCTGACCTCCAGAATGTACCAGACAGACCTTGATTGTAGTGCTTTTGTTGTGCAAAACATATTCTGAAGTTTGATTATAGATACACGCCTTGCAACCAACATCCAACTGTTAGATTACCATAACATCACTACAGGAACGTGCTATCTGTGACGCACCGACCTAAACAGTTAATCAGAAATGGTTACGTACTTTATGATATCCAACAAGCATTTAAACATGAGATGTCTGGAAACAGAGACGGGACAGGACACACCAGAGGGACACACACACCAGAGGGGGCTCCTCTGACCGGCCCCTCGCGGTCCGTCTTGAGTCCGGCGCTGCAAGTACTTTACCTGTGACCTGTGACCAGAATAAACTGCTTGTGAGACCAGACTGAAAACCTCCGTTGAGTTCTTGAGCTGCCAATATAAGAACCTAACACTATAGCATTAAGCCTTATTGGCTCAATGGAGGGACTGGAAGCTGGTGAAATGTCTCCATCTGGCGGCCAAAGAGGGTAATTACCACTATAGTCCCATCAGCCTTACAGCAGTACAGGCTAAAATGGAATCCACAAAGAAGGATATCTTTCATGAATTCTATTCATTTATGTAGTTATTGCTTTTCTGTTTATGATTCTATGATTGTGTACATATGTGAGTAGCATGTTTTATGGAAACAGGACCCCTGTTCCTTTTATATACTTACCTTGCATGTTGTTTTATTGTGAGACACTGTCCTGTGTGCCATATCCCCTATGTTGTTGAATTAGAATTTAATATGACCATAGAATGTTTCAGGCCTTCTCAAATAAAGTTACTCTCTCCTCATGAGAGTGAACAGAATATGTCAATCTGACCTCCAGAATGTACCAGACAGACCTTGATTGTAGTGCTTTTGTTGTGCAAAACATATTCTGAAGTTTGATTATAGATACACGCCTTGCAACCAACATCCAACTGTTAGATTACCATAACATCACTACAGGAACGTGCTATCTGTGACGCACCGACCTAAACAGTTAATCAGAAATGGTTACGTACTTTATGATATCCAACAAGCATTTAAACATGAGATGTCTGGAAACAGAGACGGGACAGGACACACCAGAGGGACACACACACCAGAGGGGGCTCCTCTGACCGGCCCCTCGCGGTCCGTCTTGAGTCCGGCGCTGTGAGGACTTTACCTGTGACCTGTGACCAGAGTAAACTGCTTGTGAGACCAGACTGAAAACCTCCGTTGAGTTCTTGAGCTGCCAATATAAGAACCTAACAATGTGAACACCTAAAACAAAGAACAGAGAGAAACACATATTACCAAAGAGCACTTATTTACTTACCTGAGTGACTGAGTGAGCTGACTGAGTTGACTGTGTGACTGAGTTGAATTAGAATTTAATATGACCATAGAATGTTTCAGGCCTTCTCAAATAAAGTTACTCTCTCCTCATGAGAGTGAACAGAATATGTCAAACTGACCCCCAGAATGTACCAGACAGACCTTGATTGTAGTGCTTTTGTTGTGCAAAACATATTCTGAAGTTTGATTATAGATACACGCCTTGCAACCAACATCCAACTGTTAGATTACCATAACATCACTACAGGAACGTGCCATCTGTGACGCACCGACCTAAACAGTTAATCAGAAATGGTTACGTACTTTAGGATATCCAACAAGCATTTAAACATGAGATGTCTGGAAACAGAGACGGGACAGGACACACCAGAGGGACACACACACCAGAGGGGGCTCCTCTGACCGGCCCCTCGCGGTCCGTTATGAGTCCGGCGCTGCAAGGACTTTACCTGTGACCTGTGACCAGAGTAAACTGCTTGTGAGACCAGACTGAAAACCTCCGTTGAGTTCTTGAGCTGTCAATATAAGAACCTAACACTATAGCATTAAGCCTTATTGGCTCAATGGAGGGACTGGAAGCTGGTGAAATGTCTCCATCTGGCGGCCAAAGAGGGTAATTACCACTATAGTCCCATCAGCCTTACAGCAGTACAGGCTAAAATGGAATCCACAAAGAAGGATATCTTTCATGAATTCTATTCATTTATGTATTTATTGCTTTTCTCTTTATGATTCTATGATTGTGTACATATGTGAGTAGCATGTTTTATGGAAACAGGATCCCTGTTCCTTTTATATACTTACCTTGCATGTTGTTTTATTGTGAGACACTGTCCTGTGTGCCATATCCCCTATGTTGTTGAATTAGAATTTAATATGACCATAGAATGTTTCAGGCCTTCTCAAATAAAGTTACTCTCTCCTCATGAGAGTGAACAGAATATGTCAATCTGACCCCCAGAATGTACCAGACAGACCTTGATTGTAGTGCTTTTGTTGTGCAAAACATATTCTGAAGTTTGATTATAGATACACGCCTTGCACCCAACATCCAACTGTTAGATTACCATAACATCACTACAGGAACGTGCTATCTGTGACGCACCGACCTAAACAGTTAATCAGAAATGGTTACGTACTTTATGATATCCAACAAGCATTTAAACATGAGATGTCTGGAAACAGAGACGGGACAGGACACACCAGAGGGACACACACACCAGAGGGGGCTCCTCTGACCGGCCCCTCGCGGTCCGTCTTGAGTCCGGCGCTGTGAGGACTTTACCTGTGACCTGTGACCAGAGTAAACTGCTTGTGAGACCAGACTGAAAACCTCCGTTGAGTTCTTGAGCTGCCAATATAAGAACCTAACAATGTGAACACCTAAAACAAAGAACAGAGAGAAACACATATTACCAAAGAGCACTTATTTACTTACCTGAGTGACTGAGTGAGCTGACTGAGTTGACTGTGTGACTGAGTTGAATTAGAATTTAATATGACCATAGAATGTTTCAGGCCTTCTCAAATAAAGTTACTCTCTCCTCATGAGAGTGAACAGAATATGTCAATCTGACCTCCAGAATGTACCAGACAGACCTTGATTGTAGTGCTTTTGTTGTGCAAAACATATTCTGAAGTTTGATTATAGATACACGCCTTGCAACCAACATCCAACTGTTAGATTACCATAACATCACTACAGGAACGTGCTATCTGTGACGCACGGACCTAAACAGTTAATCAGAAATGGTTACGTACTTTATGATATCCAACAAGCATTTAAACATGAGATGTCTGGAAACAGAGACGGGACAGGACACACCAGAGGGACACACACACCAGAGGGGGCTCCTCTGACCGGCCCCTCGCGGTCCGTTATGAGTCCGGCGCTGCAAGGACTTTACCTGTGACCTGTGACCAGAGTAAACTGCTTGTGAGACCAGACTGAAAACCTCCGTTGAGTTCTTGAGCTGTCAATATAAGAACCTAACACTATAGTGTTAAGCCTTATTGGCTCAATGGAGGGACTGGAAGCTGGTGAAATGTCTCCATCTGGCGGCCAAAGAGGGTAATTACCACTATAGTCCCATCAGCCTTACAGCAGTACAGGCTAAAATGGAATCCACAAAGAAGGATATCTTTCATGAATTCTATTCATTTATGTATTTATTGCTTTTCTCTTTATGATTCTATGATTGTGTACATATGTGAGTAGCATGTTTTATGGAAACAGGATCCCTGTTCCTTTTATATACTTACCTTGCATGTTGTTTTATTGTGAGACACTGTCCTGTGTGCCATATCCCCTATGTTGTTGAATTAGAATTTAATATGACCATAGAATGTTTCAGGCCTTCTCAAATAAAGTTACTCTCTCCTCATGAGAGTGAACAGAATATGTCAATCTGACCCCCAGAATGTACCAGACAGACCTTGATTGTAGTGCTTTTGTTGTGCAAAACATATTCTGAAGTTTGATTATAGATACACGCCTTGCAACCAACATCCAACTGTTAGATTACCATAACATCACTACAGGAACGTGCTATCTGTGACGCACCGACCTAAACAGTTAATCAGAAATGGTTACGTACTTTATGATATCCAACAAGCATTTAAACATGAGATGTCTGGAAACAGAGACGGGACAGGACACACCAGAGGGACACACACACCAGAGGGGGCTCCTCTGACCGGCCCCTCGCGGTCCGTTATGAGTCCGGCGCTGCAAGGACTTTACCTGTGACCTGTGACCAGAATAAACTGCTTGTGAGACCAGACTGAAAACCTCCGTTGAGTTCTTGAGCTGTCAATATAAGAACCTAACACTATAGCATTAAGCCTTATTGGCTCAATGGAGGGACTGGAAGCTGGTGAAATGTCTCCCTCTGGCGGCCAAAGAGGGTAATTACCACTATAGTCCCATCAGCCTTACAGCAGTACAGGCTAAAATGGAATCCACAAAGAAGGATATCTTTCATGAATTCTATTCATTTATGTATTTATTGCTTTTCTCTTTATGATTCTATGATTGTGTACATATGTGAGTAGCATGTTTTATGGAAACAGGATCCCTGTTCCTTTTATATACTTACCTTGCATGTTGTTTTATTGTGAGACACTGTCCTGTGTGCCATATCCCCTATGTTGTTGAATTAGAATTTAATATGACCATAGAATGTTTCAGGCCTTCTCAAATAAAGTTACTCTCTCCTCATGAGAGTGAACAGAATATGTCAATCTGACCCCCAGAATGTACCAGACAGACCTTGATTGTAGTGCTTTTGTTGTGCAAAACATATTCTGAAGTTTGATTATAGATACACGCCTTGCACCCAACATCCAACTGTTAGATTACCATAACATCACTACAGGAACGTGCTATCTGTGACGCACCGACCTAAACAGTTAATCAGAAATGGTTACGTACTTTATGATATCCAACAAGCATTTAAACATGAGATGTCTGGAAACAGAGACGGGACAGGACACACCAGAGGGACACACACACCAGAGGGGGCTCCTCTGACCGGCCCCTCGCGGTCCGTCTTGAGTCCGGCGCTGTGAGGACTTTACCTGTGACCTGTGACCAGAGTAAACTGCTTGTGAGACCAGACTGAAAACCTCCGTTGAGTTCTTGAGCTGCCAATATAAGAACCTAACAATGTGAACACCTAAAACAAAGAACAGAGAGAAACACATATTACCAAAGAGCACTTATTTACTTACCTGAGTGACTGAGTGAGCTGACTGAGTTGACTGTGTGACTGAGTTGAATTAGAATTTAATATGACCATAGAATGTTTCAGGCCTTCTCAAATAAAGTTACTCTCTCCTCATGAGAGTGAACAGAATATGTCAATCTGACCTCCAGAATGTACCAGACAGACCTTGATTGTAGTGCTTTTGTTGTGCAAAACATATTCTGAAGTTTGATTATAGATACACGCCTTGCAACCAACATCCAACTGTTAGATTACCATAACATCACTACAGGAACGTGCTATCTGTGACGCACCGACCTAAACAGTTAATCAGAAATGGTTACGTACTTTATGATATCCAACAAGCATTTAAACATGAGATGTCTGGAAACAGAGACGGGACAGGACACACCAGAGGGACACACACACCAGAGGGGGCTCCTCTGACCGGCCCCTCGCGGTCCGTCTTGAGTCCGGCGCTGCGAGGACTTTACCTGTGACCTGTGACCAGAGTAAACTGCTTGTGAGACCAGACTGAAAACCTCCGTTGAGTTCTTGAGCTGCCAATATAAGAACCTAACACTATAGCATTAAGCCTTATTGGCTCAATGGAGGGACTGGAAGCTGGTGAAATGTCTCCATCTGGCGGCCAAAGAGGGTAATTACCACTATAGTCCCATCAGCCTTACAGCAGTACAGGCTAAAATGGAATCCACAAAGAAGGATATCTTTCATGAATTCTATTCATTTATGTAGTTATTGCTTTTCTGTTTATGATTCTATGATTGTGTACATATGTGAGTAGCATGTTTTATGGAAACAGGACCCCTGTTCCTTTTATATACTTACCTTGCATGTTGTTTTATTGTGAGACACTGTCCTGTGTGCCATATCCCCTATGTTGTTGAATTAGAATTTAATATGACCATAGAATGTTTCAGGCCTTCTCAAATAAAGTTACTCTCTCCTCATGAGAGTGAACAGAATATGTCAATCTGACCTCCAGAATGTACCAGACAGACCTTGATTGTAGTGCTTTTGTTGTGCAAAACATATTCTGAAGTTTGATTATAGATACACGCCTTGCAACCAACATCCAACTGTTAGATTACCATAACATCACTACAGGAACGTGCTATCTGTGACGCACCGACCTAAACAGTTAATCAGAAATGGTTACGTACTTTATGATATCCAACAAGCATTTAAACATGAGATGTCTGGAAACAGAGACGGGACAGGACACACCAGAGGGACACACACACCAGAGGGGGCTCCTCTGACCGGCCCCTCGCGGTCCGTCTTGAGTCCGGCGCTGTGAGGACTTTACCTGTGACCTGTGACCAGAATAAACTGCTTGTGAGACCAGACTGAAAACCTCCGTTGAGTTCTTGAGCTGCCAATATAAGAACCTAACAATGTGAACACCTAAAACAAAGAACAGAGAGAAACACATATTACCAAAGAGCACTTATTTACTTACCTGAGTGACTGAGTGAGCTGACTGAGTTGACTGTGTGACTGAGTTGAATTAGAATTTAATATGACCATAGAATGTTTCAGGCCTTCTCAAATAAAGTTACTCTCTCCTCATGAGAGTGAACAGAATATGTCAATCTGACCCCCAGAATGTACCAGACAGACCTTGATTGTAGTGCTTTTGTTGTGCAAAACATATTCTGAAGTTTGATTATAGATACACGCCTTGCAACCAACATCCAACTGTTAGATGACCATAACATCACTACAGGAACGTGCCATCTGTGACGCACCGACCTAAACAGTTAATCAGAAATGGTTACGTACTTTAGGATATCCAACAAGCATTTAAACATGAGATGTCTGGAAACAGAGACGGGACAGGACACACCAGAGGGACACACACACCAGAGGGGGCTCCTCTGACCGGCCCCTCGCGGTCCGTTATGAGTCCGGCGCTGCAAGGACTTTACCTGTGACCTGTGACCAGAGTAAACTGCTTGTGAGACCAGACTGAAAACCTCCGTTGAGTTCTTGAGCTGTCAATATAAGAACCTAACACTATAGCATTAAGCCTTATTGGCTCAATGGAGGGACTGGAAGCTGGTGAAATGTCTCCATCTGGCGGCCAAAGAGGGTAATTACCACTATAGTCCCATCAGCCTTACAGCAGTACAGGCTAAAATGGAATCCACAAAGAAGGATATCTTTCATGAATTCTATTCATTTATGTATTTATTGCTTTTCTCTTTATGATTCTATGATTGTGTACATATGTGAGTAGCATGTTTTATGGAAACAGGATCCCTGTTCCTTTTATATACTTACCTTGCATGTTGTTTTATTGTGAGACACAGTCCTGTGTGCCATATCCCCTATGTTGTTGAATTAGAATTTAATATGACCATAGAATGTTTCAGGCCTTCTCAAATAAAGTTACTCTCTCCTCATGAGAGTGAACAGAATATGTCAATCTGACCTCCAGAATGTACCAGACAGACCTTGATTGTAGTGCTTTTGTTGTGCAAAACATATTCTGAAGTTTGATTATAGATACACGCCTTGCACCCAACATCCAACTGTTAGATTACCATAACATCACTACAGGAACGTGCTATCTGTGACGCACCGACCTAAACAGTTAATCAGAAATGGTTACGTACTTTATGATATCCAACAAGCATTTAAACATGAGATGTCTGGAAACAGAGACGGGACAGGACACACCAGAGGGACACACACACCAGAGGGGGCTCCTCTGACCGGCCCCTCGCGGTCCGTCTTGAGTCCGGCGCTGTGAGGACTTTACCTGTGACCTGTGACCAGAGTAAACTGCTTGTGAGACCACACTGAAAACCTCCGTTGAGTTCTTGAGCTGCCAATATAAGAACCTAACAATGTGAACACCTAAAACAAAGAACAGAGAGAAACACATATTACCAAAGAGCACTTATTTACTTACCTGAGTGACTGAGTGAGCTGACTGAGTTGACTGTGTGACTGAGTTGAATTAGAATTTAATATGACCATAGAATGTTTCAGGCCTTCTCAAATAAAGTTACTCTCTCCTCATGAGAGTGAACAGAATATGTCAATCTGACCTCCAGAATGTACCAGACAGACCTTGATTGTAGTGCTTTTGTTGTGCAAAACATATTCTGAAGTTTGATTATAGATACACGCCTTGCACCCAACATCCAACTGTTAGATTACCATAACATCACTACAGGAACGTGCTATCTGTGACGCACCGACCTAAACAGTTAATCAGAAATGGTTACGTACTTTATGATATCCAACAAGCATTTAAACATGAGATGTCTGGAAACAGAGACGGGACAGGACACACCAGAGGGACACACACACCAGAGGGGGCTCCTCTGACCGGCCCCTCGCGGTCCGTCTTGAGTCCGGCGCTGCAAGTACTTTACCTGTGACCTGTGACCAGAGTAAACTGCTTGTGAGACCAGACTGAAAACCTCCGTTGAGTTCTTGAGCTGCCAATATAAGAACCTAACACTATAGCATTAAGCCTTATTGGCTCAATGGAGGGACTGGAAGCTGGTGAAATGTCTCCATCTGGCGGCCAAAGAGGGTAATTACCACTATAGTCCCATCAGCCTTACAGCAGTACAGGCTAAAATGGAATCCACAAAGAAGGATATCTTTCATGAATTCTATTCATTTATGTAGTTATTGCTTTTCTGTTTATGATTCTATGATTGTGTACATATGTGAGTAGCATGTTTTATGGAAACAGGACCCCTGTTCCTTTTATATACTTACCTTGCATGTTGTTTTATTGTGAGACACTGTCCTGTGTGCCATATCCCCTATGTTGTTGAATTAGAATTTAATATGACCATAGAATGTTTCAGGCCTTCTCAAATAAAGTTACTCTCTCCTCATGAGAGTGAACAGAATATGTCAATCTGACCTCCAGAATGTACCAGACAGACCTTGATTGTAGTGCTTTTGTTGTGCAAAACATATTCTGAAGTTTGATTATAGATACACGCCTTGCAACCAACATCCAACTGTTAGATTACCATAACATCACTACAGGAACGTGCTATCTGTGACGCACCGACCTAAACAGTTAATCAGAAATGGTTACGTACTTTATGATATCCAACAAGCATTTAAACATGAGATGTCTGGAAACAGAGACGGGACAGGACACACCAGAGGGACACACACACCAGAGGGGGCTCCTCTGACCGGCCCCTCGCGGTCCGTCTTGAGTCCGGCGCTGTGAGGACTTTACCTGTGACCTGTGACCAGAGTAAACTGCTTGTGAGACCAGACTGAAAACCTCCGTTGAGTTCTTGAGCTGCCAATATAAGAACCTAACAATGTGAACACCTAAAACAAAGAACAGAGAGAAACACATATTACCAAAGAGCACTTATTTACTTACCTGAGTGACTGAGTGAGCTGACTGAGTTGACTGTGTGACTGAGTTGAATTAGAATTTAATATGACCATAGAATGTTTCAGGCCTTCTCAAATAAAGTTACTCTCTCCTCATGAGAGTGAACAGAATATGTCAATCTGACCCCCAGAATGTACCAGACAGACCTTGATTGTAGTGCTTTTGTTGTGCAAAACATATTCTGAAGTTTGATTATAGATACACGCCTTGCAACCAACATCCAACTGTTAGATGACCATAACATCACTACAGGAACGTGCCATCTGTGACGCACCGACCTAAACAGTTAATCAGAAATGGTTACGTACTTTAGGATATCCAACAAGCATTTAAACATGAGATGTCTGGAAACAGAGACGGGACAGGACACACCAGAGGGACACACACACCAGAGGGGGCTCCTCTGACCGGCCCCTCGCGGTCCGTTATGAGTCCGGCGCTGCAAGGACTTTACCTGTGACCTGTGACCAGAGTAAACTGCTTGTGAGACCAGACTGAAAACCTCCGTTGAGTTCTTGAGCTGCCAATATAAGAACCTAACACTATAGTGTTAAGCCTTATTGACTCAATGGAGGGACTGGAAGCTGGTGAAATGTCTCCATCTGGCGGCCAAAGAGGGTAATTACCACTATAGTCCCATCAGCCTTACAGCAGTACAGGCTAAAATGGAATCCACAAAGAAGGATATCTTTCATGAATTCTATTCATTTATGTATTTATTGCTTTTCTCTTTATGATTCTATGATTGTGTACATATGTGAGTAGCATGTTTTATGGAAACAGGATCCCTGTTCCTTTTATATACTTACCTTGCATGTTGTTTTATTGTGAGACACTGTCCTGTGTGCCATATCCCCTATGTTGTTGAATTAGAATTTAATATGACCATAGAATGTTTCAGGCCTTCTCAAATAAAGTTACTCTCTCCTCATGAGAGTGAACAGAATATGTCAATCTGACCCCCAGAATGTACCAGACAGACCTTGATTGTAGTGCTTTTGTTGTGCAAAACATATTCTGAAGTTTGATTATAGATACACGCCTTGCACCCAACATCCAACTGTTAGATTACCATAACATCACTACAGGAACGTGCTATCTGTGACGCACCGACCTAAACAGTTAATCAGAAATGGTTACGTACTTTATGATATCCAACAAGCATTTAAACATGAGATGTCTGGAAACAGAGACGGGACAGGACACACCAGAGGGACACACACACCAGAGGGGGCTCCTCTGACCGGCCCCTCGCGGTCCGTCTTGAGTCCGGCGCTGTGAGGACTTTACCTGTGACCTGTGACCAGAGTAAACTGCTTGTGAGACCACACTGAAAACCTCCGTTGAGTTCTTGAGCTGCCAATATAAGAACCTAACAATGTGAACACCTAAAACAAAGAACAGAGAGAAACACATATTACCAAAGAGCACTTATTTACTTACCTGAGTGACTGAGTGAGCTGACTGAGTTGACTGTGTGACTGAGTTGAATTAGAATTTAATATGACCATAGAATGTTTCAGGCCTTCTCAAATAAAGTTACTCTCTCCTCATGAGAGTGAACAGAATATGTCAATCTGACCTCCAGAATGTACCAGACAGACCTTGATTGTAGTGCTTTTGTTGTGCAAAACATATTCTGAAGTTTGATTATAGATACACGCCTTGCAACCAACATCCAACTGTTAGATTACCATAACATCACTACAGGAACGTGCTATCTGTGACGCACCGACCTAAACAGTTAATCAGAAATGGTTACGTACTTTATGATATCCAACAAGCATTTAAACATGAGATGTCTGGAAACAGAGACGGGACAGGACACACCAGAGGGACACACACACCAGAGGGGGCTCCTCTGACCGGCCCCTCGCGGTCCGTCTTGAGTCCGGCGCTGTGAGGACTTTACCTGTGACCTGTGACCAGAGTAAACTGCTTGTGAGACCAGACTGAAAACCTCCGTTGAGTTCTTGAGCTGCCAATATAAGAACCTAACAATGTGAACACCTAAAACAAAGAACAGAGAGAAACACATATTACCAAAGAGCACTTATTTACTTACCTGAGTGACTGAGTGAGCTGACTGAGTTGACTGTGTGACTGAGTTGAATTAGAATTTAATATGACCATAGAATGTTTCAGGCCTTCTCAAATAAAGTTACTCTCTCCTCATGAGAGTGAACAGAATATGTCAATCTGACCCCCAGAATGTACCAGACAGACCTTGATTGTAGTGCTTTTGTTGTGCAAAACATATTCTGAAGTTTGATTATAGATACACGCCTTGCAACCAACATCCAACTGTTAGATGACCATAACATCACTACAGGAACGTGCCATCTGTGACGCACCGACCTAAACAGTTAATCAGAAATGGTTACGTACTTTAGGATATCCAACAAGCATTTAAACATGAGATGTCTGGAAACAGAGACGGGACAGGACACACCAGAGGGACACACACACCAGAGGGGGCTCCTCTGACCGGCCCCTCGCGGTCCGTTATGAGTCCGGCGCTGCAAGGACTTTACCTGTGACCTGTGACCAGAGTAAACTGCTTGTGAGACCAGACTGAAAACCTCCGTTGAGTTCTTGAGCTGTCAATATAAGAACCTAACACTATAGCATTAAGCCTTATTGGCTCAATGGAGGGACTGGAAGCTGGTGAAATGTCTCCATCTGGCGGCCAAAGAGGGTAATTACCACTATAGTCCCATCAGCCTTACAGCAGTACAGGCTAAAATGGAATCCACAAAGAAGGATATCTTTCATGAATTCTATTCATTTATGTATTTATTGCTTTTCTCTTTATGATTCTATGATTGTGTACATATGTGAGTAGCATGTTTTATGGAAACAGGATCCCTGTTCCTTTTATATACTTACCTTGCATGTTGTTTTATTGTGAGACACAGTCCTGTGTGCCATATCCCCTATGTTGTTGAATTAGAATTTAATATGACCATAGAATGTTTCAGGCCTTCTCAAATAAAGTTACTCTCTCCTCATGAGAGTGAACAGAATATGTCAATCTGACCCCCAGAATGTACCAGACAGACCTTGATTGTAGTGCTTTTGTTGTGCAAAACATATTCTGAAGTTTGATTATAGATACACGCCTTGCACCCAACATCCAACTGTTAGATTACCATAACATCACTACAGGAACGTGCTATCTGTGACGCACCGACCTAAACAGTTAATCAGAAATGGTTACGTACTTTATGATATCCAACAAGCATTTAAACATGAGATGTCTGGAAACAGAGACGGGACAGGACACACCAGAGGGACACACACACCAGAGGGGGCTCCTCTGACCGGCCCCTCGCGGTCCGTCTTGAGTCCGGCGCTGTGAGGACTTTACCTGTGACCTGTGACCAGAATAAACTGCTTGTGAGACCACACTGAAAACCTCCGTTGAGTTCTTGAGCTGCCAATATAAGAACCTAACAATGTGAACACCTAAAACAAAGAACAGAGAGAAACACATATTACCAAAGAGCACTTATTTACTTACCTGAGTGACTGAGTGAGCTGACTGAGTTGACTGTGTGACTGAGTTGAATTAGAATTTAATATGACCATAGAATGTTTCAGGCCTTCTCAAATAAAGTTACTCTCTCCTCATGAGAGTGAACAGAATATGTCAATCTGACCTCCAGAATGTACCAGACAGACCTTGATTGTAGTGCTTTTGTTGTGCAAAACATATTCTGAAGTTTGATTATAGATACACGCCTTGCAACCAACATCCAACTGTTAGATTACCATAACATCACTACAGGAACGTGCTATCTGTGACGCACCGACCTAAACAGTTAATCAGAAATGGTTACGTACTTTATGATATCCAACAAGCATTTAAACATGAGATGTCTGGAAACAGAGACGGGACAGGACACACCAGAGGGACACACACACCAGAGGGGGCTCCTCTGACCGGCCCCTCGCGGTCCGTCTTGAGTCCGGCGCTGTGAGGACTTTACCTGTGACCTGTGACCAGAGTAAACTGCTTGTGAGACCAGACTGAAAACCTCCGTTGAGTTCTTGAGCTGTCAATATAAGAACCTAACACTATAGCATTAAGCCTTATTGGCTCAATGGAGGGACTGGAAGCTGGTGAAATGTCTCCATCTGGCGGCCAAAGAGGGTAATTACCACTATAATCCCATCAGCCTTACAGCAGTACAGGCTAAAATGGAATCCACAAAGAAGGATATCTTTCATGAATTCTATTCATTTATGTAGTTATTGCTTTTCTGTTTATGATTCTATGATTGTGTACATATGTGAGTAGCATGTTTTATGGAAACAGGATCCCTGTTCCTTTTATATACTTACCTTGCATGTTGTTTTATTGTGAGACACTGTCCTGTGTGCCATATCCCCTATGTTGTTGAATTAGAATTTAATATGACCATAGAATGTTTCAGGCCTTCTCAAATAAAGTTACTCTCTCCTCATGAGAGTGAACAGAATATGTCAATCTGACCTCCAGAATGTACCAGACAGACCTTGATTGTAGTGCTTTTGTTGTGCAAAACATATTCTGAAGTTTGATTATAGATACACGCCTTGCAACCAACATCCAACTGTTAGATTACCATAACATCACTACAGGAACGTGCTATCTGTGACGCACCGACCTAAACAGTTAATCAGAAATGGTTACGTACTTTATGATATCCAACAAGCATTTAAACATGAGATGTCTGGAAACAGAGACGGGACAGGACACACCAGAGGGACACACACACCAGAGGGGGCTCCTCTGACCGGCCCCTCGCGGTCCGTCTTGAGTCCGGCGCTGTGAGGACTTTACCTGTGACCTGTGACCAGAGTAAACTGCTTGTGAGACCAGACTGAAAACCTCCGTTGAGTTCTTGAGCTGCCAATATAAGAACCTAACAATGTGAACACCTAAAACAAAGAACAGAGAGAAACACATATTACCAAAGAGCACTTATTTACTTACCTGAGTGACTGAGTGAGCTGACTGAGTTGACTGTGTGACTGAGTTGAATTAGAATTTAATATGACCATAGAATGTTTCAGGCCTTCTCAAATAAAGTTACTCTCTCCTCATGAGAGTGAACAGAATATGTCAATCTGACCCCCAGAATGTACCAGACAGACCTTGATTGTAGTGCTTTTGTTGTGCAAAACATATTCTGAAGTTTGATTATAGATACACGCCTTGCAACCAACATCCAACTGTTAGATTACCATAACATCACTACAGGAACGTGCCATCTGTGACGCACCGACCTAAACAGTTAATCAGAAATGGTTACGTACTTTAGGATATCCAACAAGCATTTAAACATGAGATGTCTGGAAACAGAGACGGGACAGGACACACCAGAGGGACACACACACCAGAGGGGGCTCCTCTGACCGGCCCCTCGCGGTCCGTTATGAGTCCGGCGCTGCAAGGACTTTACCTGTGACCTGTGACCAGAGTAAACTGCTTGTGAGACCAGACTGAAAACCTCCGTTGAGTTCTTGAGCTGTCAATATAAGAACCTAACACTATAGCATTAAGCCTTATTGGCTCAATGGAGGGACTGGAAGCTGGTGAAATGTCTCCATCTGGCGGCCAAAGAGGGTAATTACCACTATAGTCCCATCAGCCTTACAGCAGTACAGGCTAAAATGGAATCCACAAAGAAGGATATCTTTCATGAATTCTATTCATTTATGTATTTATTGCTTTTCTCTTTATGATTCTATGATTGTGTACATATGTGAGTAGCATGTTTTATGGAAACAGGATCCCTGTTCCTTTTATATACTTACCTTGCATGTTGTTTTATGGTGAGACACTGTCCTGTGTGCCATATCCCCTATGTTGTTGAATTAGAATTTAATATGACCATAGAATGTTTCAGGCCTTCTCAAATAAAGTTACTCTCTCCTCATGAGAGTGAACAGAATATGTCAATCTGACCCCCAGAATGTACCAGACAGACCTTGATTGTAGTGCTTTTGTTGTGCAAAACATATTCTGAAGTTTGATTATAGATACACGCCTTGCAACCAACATCCAACTGTTAGATTACCATAACATCACTACAGGAACGTGCTATCTGTGACGCACCGACCTAAACAGTTAATCAGAAATGGTTACGTACTTTATGATATCCAACAAGCATTTAAACATGAGATGTCTGGAAACAGAGACGGGACAGGACACACCAGAGGGACACACACACCAGAGGGGGCTCCTCTGACCGGCCCCTCGCGGTCCGTCTTGAGTCCGGCGCTGTGAGGACTTTACCTGTGACCTGTGACCAGAGTAAACTGCTTGTGAGACCACACTGAAAACCTCCGTTGAGTTCTTGAGCTGCCAATATAAGAACCTAACAATGTGAACACCTAAAACAAAGAACAGAGAGAAACACATATTACCAAAGAGCACTTATTTACTTACCTGAGTGACTGAGTGAGCTGACTGAGTTGACTGTGTGACTGAGTTGAATTAGAATTTAATATGACCATAGAATGTTTCAGGCCTTCTCAAATAAAGTTACTCTCTCCTCATGAGAGTGAACAGAATATGTCAATCTGATCCCCAGAATGTACCAGACAGACCTTGATTGTAGTGCTTTTGTTGTGCAAAACATATTCTGAAGTTTGATTATAGATACACGCCTTGCAACCAACATCCAACTGTTAGATGACCATAACATCACTACAGGAACGTGCCATCTGTGACGCACCGACCTAAACAGTTAATCAGAAATGGTTACGTACTTTAGGATATCCAACAAGCATTTAAACATGAGATGTCTGGAAACAGAGACGGGACAGGACACACCACAGGGACACACACACCAGAGGGGGCTCCTCTGACCGGCCCCTCGCGGTCCGTTATGAGTCCGGCGCTGCAAGGACTTTACCTGTGACCTGTGACCAGAGTAAACTGCTTGTGAGACCAGACTGAAAACCTCCGTTGAGTTCTTGAGCTGTCAATATAAGAACCTAACACTATAGCATTAAGCCTTATTGGCTCAATGGAGGGACTGGAAGCTGGTGAAATGTCTCCGTCTGGCGGCCAAAGAGGGTAATTACCACTATAGTCCCATCAGCCTTACAGCAGTACAGGCTAAAATGGAATCCACAAAGAAGGATATCTTTCATGAATTCTATTCATTTATGTATTTATTGCTTTTCTGTTTATGATTCTATGATTGTGTACATATGTGAGTAGCATGTTTTATGGAAACAGGATCCCTGTTCCTTTTATATACTTACCTTGCATGTTGTTTTATTGTGAGACACTGTCCTGTGTGCCATATCCCCTATGTTGTTGAATTAGAATTTAATATGACCATAGAATGTTTCAGGCCTTCTCAAATAAAGTTACTCTCTCCTCATGAGAGTGAACAGAATATGTCAATCTGACCCCCAGAATGTACCAGACAGACCTTGATTGTAGTGCTTTTGTTGTGCAAAACATATTCTGAAGTTTGATTATAGATACACGCCTTGCAACCAACATCCAACTGTTAGATTACCATAACATCACTACAGGAACGTGCTATCTGTGACGCACCGACCTAAACAGTTAATCAGAAATGGTTACGTACTTTATGATATCCAACAAGCATTTAAACATGAGATGTCTGGAAACAGAGACGGGACAGGACACACCAGAGGGACACACACACCAGAGGGGGCTCCTCTGACCGGCCCCTCGCGGTCCGTCTTGAGTCCGGCGCTGTGAGGACTTTACCTGTGACCTGTGACCAGAGTAAACTGCTTGTGAGACCACACTGAAAACCTCCGTTGAGTTCTTGAGCTGCCAATATAAGAACCTAACAATGTGAACACCTAAAACAAAGAACAGAGAGAAACACATATTACCAAAGAGCACTTATTTACTTACCTGAGTGACTGAGTGAGCTGACTGAGTTGACTGTGTGACTGAGTTGAATTAGAATTTAATATGACCATAGAATGTTTCAGGCCTTCTCAAATAAAGTTACTCTCTCCTCATGAGAGTGAACAGAATATGTCAATCTGATCCCCAGAATGTACCAGACAGACCTTGATTGTAGTGCTTTTGTTGTGCAAAACATATTCTGAAGTTTGATTATAGATACACGCCTTGCAACCAACATCCAACTGTTAGATGACCATAACATCACTACAGGAACGTGCCATCTGTGACGCACCGACCTAAACAGTTAATCAGAAATGGTTACGTACTTTAGGATATCCAACAAGCATTTAAACATGAGATGTCTGGAAACAGAGACGGGACAGGACACACCACAGGGACACACACACCAGAGGGGGCTCCTCTGACCGGCCCCTCGCGGTCCGTTATGAGTCCGGCGCTGTGAGGACTTTACCTGTGACCTGTGACCAGAGTAAACTGCTTGTGAGACCAGACTGAAAACCTCCGTTGAGTTCTTGAGCTGTCAATATAAGAACCTAACACTATAGCATTAAGCCTTATTGGCTCAATGGAGGGACTGGAAGCTGGTGAAATGTCTCCGTCTGGCGGCCAAAGAGGGTAATTACCACTATAATCCCATCAGCCTTACAGCAGTACAGGCTAAAATGGAATCCACAAAGAAGGATATCTTTCATGAATTCTATTCATTTATGTATTTATTGCTTTTCTGTTTATGATTCTATGATTGTGTACATATGTGAGTAGCATGTTTTATGGAAACAGGATCCCTGTTCCTTTTATATACTTACCTTGCATGTTGTTTTATTGTGAGACACTGTCCTGTGTGCCATATCCCCTATGTTGTTGAATTAGAATTTAATATGACCATAGAATGTTTCAGGCCTTCTCAAATAAAGTTACTCTCTCCTCATGAGAGTGAACAGAATATGTCAATCTGACCCCCAGAATGTACCAGACAGACCTTGATTGTAGTGCTTTTGTTGTGCAAAACATATTCTGAAGTTTGATTATAGATACACGCCTTGCAACCAACATCCAACTGTTAGATTACCATAACATCACTACAGGAACGTGCTATCTGTGACGCACCGACCTAAACAGTTAATCAGAAATGGTTACGTACTTTATGATATCCAACAAGCATTTAAACATGAGATGTCTGGAAACAGAGACGGGACAGGACACACCAGAGGGACACACACACCAGAGGGGGCTCCTCTGACCGGCCCCTCGCGGTCCGTCTTGAGTCCGGCGCTGTGAGGACTTTACCTGTGACCTGTGACCAGAGTAAACTGCTTGTGAGACCACACTGAAAACCTCCGTTGAGTTCTTGAGCTGCCAATATAAGAACCTAACACTATAGCATTAAGCCTTATTGGCTCAATGGAGGGACTGGAAGCTGGTGAAATGTCTCCATCTGGCGGCCAAAGAGGGTAATTACCACTATAGTCCCATCAGCCTTACAGCAGTACAGGCTAAAATGGAATCCACAAAGAAGGATATCTTTCATGAATTCTATTCATTTATGTATTTATTGCTTTTCTCTTTATGATTTTATGATTGTGTACATATGTGAGTAGCATGTTTTATGGAAACAGGATCCCTGTTCCTTTTATATACTTACCTTGCATGTTGTTTTATTGTGAGACACTGTCCTGTGTGCCATATCCCCTATGTTGTTGAATTAGAATTTAATATGACCATAGAATGTTTCAGGCCTTCTCAAATAAAGTTACTCTCTCCTCATGAGAGTGAACAGAATATGTCAATCTGACCTCCAGAATGTACCAGACAGACCTTGATTGTAGTGCTTTTGTTGTGCAAAACATATTCTGAAGTTTGATTATAGATACACGCCTTGCAACCAACATCCAACTGTTAGATTACCATAACATCACTACAGGAACGTGCTATCTGTGACGCACCGACCTAAACAGTTAATCAGAAATGGTTACGTACTTTATGATATCCAACAAGCATTTAAACATGAGATGTCTGGAAACAGAGACGGGACAGGACACACCAGAGGGACACACACACCAGAGGGGGCTCCTCTGACCGGCCCCTCGCGGTCCGTCTTGAGTCCGGCGCTGTGAGGACTTTACCTGTGACCTGTGACCAGAGTAAACTGCTTGTGAGACCAGACTGAAAACCTCCGTTGAGTTCTTGAGCTGCCAATATAAGAACCTAACACTATAGCATTAAGCCTTATTGGCTCAATGGAGGGACTGGAAGCTGGTGAAATGTCTCCATCTGGCGGCCAAAGAGGGTAATTACCACTATAGTCCCATCAGCCTTACAGCAGTACAGGCTAAAATGGAATCCACAAAGAAGGATATCTTTCATGAATTCTATTCATTTATGTAGTTATTGCTTTTCTCTTTATGATTTTATGATTGTGTACATATGTGAGTAGCATGTTTTATGGAAACAGGATCCCTGTTCCTTTTATATACTTACCTTGCATGTTGTTTTATTGTGAGACACTGTCCTGTGTGCCATATCCCCTATGTTGTTGAATTAGAATTTAATATGACCATAGAATGTTTCAGGCCTTCTCAAATAAAGTTACTCTCTCCTCATGAGAGTGAACAGAATATGTCAATCTGACCTCCAGAATGTACCAGACAGACCTTGATTGTAGTGCTTTTGTTGTGCAAAACATATTCTGAAGTTTGATTATAGATACACGCCTTGCAACCAACATCCAACTGTTAGATTACCATAACATCACTACAGGAACGTGCTATCTGTGACGCACCGACCTAAACAGTTAATCAGAAATGGTTACGTACTTTATGATATCCAACAAGCATTTAAACATGAGATGTCTGGAAACAGAGACGGGACAGGACACACCAGAGGGACACACACACCAGAGGGGGCTCCTCTGACCGGCCCCTCGCGGTCCGTCTTGAGTCCGGCTCTGTGAGGACTTTACCTGTGACCTGTGACCAGAGTAAACTGCTTGTGAGACCAGACTGAAAACCTCCGTTGAGTTCTTGAGCTGCCAATATAAGAACCTAACACTATAGCATTAAGCCTTATTGGCTCAATGGAGGGACTGGAAGCTGGTGAAATGTCTCCATCTGGCGGCCAAAGAGGGTAATTACCACTATAGTCCCATCAGCCTTACAGCAGTACAGGCTAAAATGGAATCCACAAAGAAGGATATCTTTCATGAATTCTATTCATTTATGTAGTTATTGCTTTTCTGTTTATGATTCTATGATTGTGTACATATGTGAGTAGCATGTTTTATGGAAACAGGATCCCTGTTCCTTTTATATACTTACCTTGCATGTTGTTTTATTGTGAGACACTGTCCTGTGTGCCATATCCCCTATGTTGTTGAATTAGAATTTAATATGACCATAGAATGTTTCAGGCCTTCTCAAATAAAGTTACTCTCTCCTCATGAGAGTGAACAGAATATGTCAATCTGACCTCCAGAATGTACCAGACAGACCTTGATTGTAGTGCTTTTGTTGTGCAAAACATATTCTGAAGTTTGATTATAGATACACGCCTTGCAACCAACATCCAACTGTTAGATTACCATAACATCACTACAGGAACGTGCTATCTGTGACGCACCGACCTAAACAGTTAATCAGAAATGGTTACGTACTTTATGATATCCAACAAGCATTTAAACATGAGATGTCTGGAAACAGAGACGGGACAGGACACACCAGAGGGACACACACACCAGAGGGGGCTCCTCTGACCGGCCCCTCGCGGTCCGTCTTGAGTCCGGCGCTGTGAGGACTTTACCTGTGACCTGTGACCAGAGTAAACTGCTTGTGAGACCAGACTGAAAACCTCCGTTGAGTTCTTGAGCTGCCAATATAAGAACCTAACAATGTGAACACCTAAAACAAAGAACAGAGAGAAACACATATTACCAAAGAGCACTTATTTACTTACCTGAGTGACTGAGTGAGCTGACTGAGTTGACTGTGTGACTGAGTTGAATTAGAATTTAATATGACCATAGAATGTTTCAGGCCTTCTCAAATAAAGTTACTCTCTCCTCATGAGAGTGAACAGAATATGTCAATCTGACCCCCAGAATGTACCAGACAGACCTTGATTGTAGTGCTTTTGTTGTGCAAAACATATTCTGAAGTTTGATTATAGATACACGCCTTGCAACCAACATCCAACTGTTAGATTACCATAACATCACTACAGGAACGTGCTATCTGTGACGCACCGACCTAAACAGTTAATCAGAAATGGTTACGTACTTTATGATATCCAACAAGCATTTAAACATGAGATGTCTGGAAACAGAGACGGGACAGGACACACCAGAGGGACACACACACCAGAGGGGGCTCCTCTGACCGGCCCCTCGCGGTCCGTTATGAGTCCGGCGCTGCAAGGACTTTACCTGTGACCTGTGACCAGAATAAACTGCTTGTGAGACCAGACTGAAAACCTCCGTTGAGTTCTTGAGCTGTCAATATAAGAACCTAACACTATAGCATTAAGCCTTATTGGCTCAATGGAGGGACTGGAAGCTGGTGAAATGTCTCCCTCTGGCGGCCAAAGAGGGTAATTACCACTATAGTCCCATCAGCCTTACAGCAGTACAGGCTAAAATGGAATCCACAAAGAAGGATATCTTTCATGAATTCTATTCATTTATGTATTTATTGCTTTTCTCTTTATGATTCTATGATTGTGTACATATGTGAGTAGCATGTTTTATGGAAACAGGATCCCTGTTCCTTTTATATACTTACCTTGCATGTTGTTTTATTGTGAGACACTGTCCTGTGTGCCATATCCCCTATGTTGTTGAATTAGAATTTAATATGACCATAGAATGTTTCAGGCCTTCTCAAATAAAGTTACTCTCTCCTCATGAGAGTGAACAGAATATGTCAATCTGACCCCCAGAATGTACCAGACAGACCTTGATTGTAGTGCTTTTGTTGTGCAAAACATATTCTGAAGTTTGATTATAGATACACGCCTTGCACCCAACATCCAACTGTTAGATTACCATAACATCACTACAGGAACGTGCTATCTGTGACGCACCGACCTAAACAGTTAATCAGAAATGGTTACGTACTTTATGATATCCAACAAGCATTTAAACATGAGATGTCTGGAAACAGAGACGGGACAGGACACACCAGAGGGACACACACACCAGAGGGGGCTCCTCTGACCGGCCCCTCGCGGTCCGTCTTGAGTCCGGCGCTGTGAGGACTTTACCTGTGACCTGTGACCAGAGTAAACTGCTTGTGAGACCAGACTGAAAACCTCCGTTGAGTTCTTGAGCTGCCAATATAAGAACCTAACAATGTGAACACCTAAAACAAAGAACAGAGAGAAACACATATTACCAAAGAGCACTTATTTACTTACCTGAGTGACTGAGTGAGCTGACTGAGTTGACTGTGTGACTGAGTTGAATTAGAATTTAATATGACCATAGAATGTTTCAGGCCTTCTCAAATAAAGCTACTCTCTCCTCATGAGAGTGAACAGAATATGTCAATCTGACCCCCAGAATGTACCAGACAGACCTTGATTGTAGTGCTTTTGTTGTGCAAAACATATTCTGAAGTTTGATTATAGATACACGCCTTGCAACCAACATCCAACTGTTAGATTACCATAACATCACTACAGGAACGTGCTATCTGTGACGCACCGACCTAAACAGTTAATCAGAAATGGTTACGTACTTTATGATATCCAACAAGCATTTAAACATGAGATGTCTGGAAACAGAGACGGGACAGGACACACCAGAGGGACACACACACCAGAGGGGGCTCCTCTGACCGGCCCCTCGCGGTCCGTCTTGAGTCCGGCGCTGTGAGGACTTTACCTGTGACCTGTGACCAGAGTAAACTGCTTGTGAGACCACACTGAAAACCTCCGTTGAGTTCTTGAGCTGCCAATATAAGAACCTAACACTATAGCATTAAGCCTTATTGGCTCAATGGAGGGACTGGAAGCTGGTGAAATGTCTCCATCTGGCGGCCAAAGAGGGTAATTACCACTATAGTCCCATCAGCCTTACAGCAGTACAGGCTAAAATGGAATCCACAAAGAAGGATATCTTTCATGAATTCTATTCATTTATGTATTTATTGCTTTTCTCTTTATGATTTTATGATTGTGTACATATGTGAGTAGCATGTTTTATGGAAACAGGATCCCTGTTCCTTTTATATACTTACCTTGCATGTTGTTTTATTGTGAGACACTGTCCTGTGTGCCATATCCCCTATGTTGTTGAATTAGAATTTAATATGACCATAGAATGTTTCAGGCCTTCTCAAATAAAGTTACTCTCTCCTCATGAGAGTGAACAGAATATGTCAATCTGACCTCCAGAATGTACCAGACAGACCTTGATTGTAGTGCTTTTGTTGTGCAAAACATATTCTGAAGTTTGATTATAGATACACGCCTTGCAACCAACATCCAACTGTTAGATTACCATAACATCACTACAGGAACGTGCTATCTGTGACGCACCGACCTAAACAGTTAATCAGAAATGGTTACGTACTTTATGATATCCAACAAGCATTTAAACATGAGATGTCTGGAAACAGAGACGGGACAGGACACACCAGAGGGACACACACACCAGAGGGGGCTCCTCTGACCGGCCCCTCGCGGTCCGTCTTGAGTCCGGCGCTGTGAGGACTTTACCTGTGACCTGTGACCAGAGTAAACTGCTTGTGAGACCAGACTGAAAACCTCCGTTGAGTTCTTGAGCTGCCAATATAAGAACCTAACAATGTGAACACCTAAAACAAAGAACAGAGAGAAACACATATTACCAAAGAGCACTTATTTACTTACCTGAGTGACTGAGTGAGCTGACTGAGTTGACTGTGTGACTGAGTTGAATTAGAATTTAATATGACCATAGAATGTTTCAGGCCTTCTCAAATAAAGTTACTCTCTCCTCATGAGAGTGAACAGAATATGTCAATCTGACCCCCAGAATGTACCAGACAGACCTTGATTGTAGTGCTTTTGTTGTGCAAAACATATTCTGAAGTTTGATTATAGATACACGCCTTGCAACCAACATCCAACTGTTAGATGACCATAACATCACTACAGGAACGTGCCATCTGTGACGCACCGACCTAAACAGTTAATCAGAAATGGTTACGTACTTTAGGATATCCAACAAGCATTTAAACATGAGATGTCTGGAAACAGAGACGGGACAGGACACACCAGAGGGACACACACACCAGAGGGGGCTCCTCTGACCGGCCCCTCGCGGTCCGTTATGAGTCCGGCGCTGCGAGGACTTTACCTGTGACCTGTGACCAGAGTAAACTGCTTGTGAGACCAGACTGAAAACCTCCGTTGAGTTCTTGAGCTGTCAATATAAGAACCTAACACTATAGCATTAAGCCTTATTGGCTCAATGGAGGGACTGGAAGCTGGTGAAATGTCTCCATCTGGCGGCCAAAGAGGGTAATTACCACTATAGTCCCATCAGCCTTACAGCAGTACAGGCTAAAATGGAATCCACAAAGAAGGATATCTTTCATGAATTCTATTCATTTATGTATTTATTGCTTTTCTCTTTATGATTCTATGATTGTGTACATATGTGAGTAGCATGTTTTATGGAAACAGGATCCCTGTTCCTTTTATATACTTACCTTGCATGTTGTTTTATTGTGAGACACAGTCCTGTGTGCCATATCCCCTATGTTGTTGAATTAGAATTTAATATGACCATAGAATGTTTCAGGCCTTCTCAAATAAAGCTACTCTCTCCTCATGAGAGTGAACAGAATATGTCAATCTGACCCCCAGAATGTACCAGACAGACCTTGATTGTAGTGCTTTTGTTGTGCAAAACATATTCTGAAGTTTGATTATAGATACACGCCTTGCACCCAACATCCAACTGTTAGATTACCATAACATCACTACAGGAACGTGCTATCTGTGACGCACCGACCTAAACAGTTAATCAGAAATGGTTACGTACTTTATGATATCCAACAAGCATTTAAACATGAGATGTCTGGAAACAGAGACGGGACAGGACACACCAGAGGGACACACACACCAGAGGGGGCTCCTCTGACCGGCCCCTCGCGGTCCGTCTTGAGTCCGGCGCTGTGAGGACTTTACCTGTGACCTGTGACCAGAGTAAACTGCTTGTGAGACCACACTGAAAACCTCCGTTGAGTTCTTGAGCTGCCAATATAAGAACCTAACAATGTGAACACCTAAAACAAAGAACAGAGAGAAACACATATTACCAAAGAGCACTTATTTACTTACCTGAGTGACTGAGTGAGCTGACTGAGTTGACTGTGTGACTGAGTTGAATTAGAATTTAATATGACCATAGAATGTTTCAGGCCTTCTCAAATAAAGTTACTCTCTCCTCATGAGAGTGAACAGAATATGTCAATCTGACCTCCAGAATGTACCAGACAGACCTTGATTGTAGTGCTTTTGTTGTGCAAAACATATTCTGAAGTTTGATTATAGATACACGCCTTGCAACCAACATCCAACTGTTAGATTACCATAACATCACTACAGGAACGTGCTATCTGTGACGCACCGACCTAAACAGTTAATCAGAAATGGTTACGTACTTTATGATATCCAACAAGCATTTAAACATGAGATGTCTGGAAACAGAGACGGGACAGGACACACCAGAGGGACACACACACCAGAGGGGGCTCCTCTGACCGGCCCCTCGCGGTCCGTCTTGAGTCCGGCGCTGTGAGGACTTTACCTGTGACCTGTGACCAGAGTAAACTGCTTGTGAGACCAGACTGAAAACCTCCGTTGAGTTCTTGAGCTGCCAATATAAGAACCTAACACTATAGCATTAAGCCTTATTGGCTCAATGGAGGGACTGGAAGCTGGTGAAATGTCTCCATCTGGCGGCCAAAGAGGGTAATTACCACTATAGTCCCATCAGCCTTACAGCAGTACAGGCTAAAATGGAATCCACAAAGAAGGATATCTTTCATGAATTCTATTCATTTATGTAGTTATTGCTTTTCTGTTTATGATTCTATGATTGTGTACATATGTGAGTAGCATGTTTTATGGAAACAGGATCCCTGTTCCTTTTATATACTTACCTTGCATGTTGTTTTATTGTGAGACACTGTCCTGTGTGCCATATCCCCTATGTTGTTGAATTAGAATTTAATATGACCATAGAATGTTTCAGGCCTTCTCAAATAAAGTTACTCTCTCCTCATGAGAGTGAACAGAATATGTCAATCTGACCTCCAGAATGTACCAGACAGACCTTGATTGTAGTGCTTTTGTTGTGCAAAACATATTCTGAAGTTTGATTATAGATACACGCCTTGCAACCAACATCCAACTGTTAGATTACCATAACATCACTACAGGAACGTGCTATCTGTGACGCACCGACCTAAACAGTTAATCAGAAATGGTTACGTACTTTATGATATCCAACAAGCATTTAAACATGAGATGTCTGGAAACAGAGACGGGACAGGACACACCAGAGGGACACACACACCAGAGGGGGCTCCTCTGACCGGCCCCTCGCGGTCCGTCTTGAGTCCGGCGCTGTGAGGACTTTACCTGTGACCTGTGACCAGAGTAAACTGCTTGTGAGACCAGACTGAAAACCTCCGTTGAGTTCTTGAGCTGCCAATATAAGAACCTAACAATGTGAACACCTAAAACAAAGAACAGAGAGAAACACATATTACCAAAGAGCACTTATTTACTTACCTGAGTGACTGAGTGAGCTGACTGAGTTGACTGTGTGACTGAGTTGAATTAGAATTTAATATGACCATAGAATGTTTCAGGCCTTCTCAAATAAAGTTACTCTCTCCTCATGAGAGTGAACAGAATATGTCAATCTGACCCCCAGAATGTACCAGACAGACCTTGATTGTAGTGCTTTTGTTGTGCAAAACATATTCTGAAGTTTGATTATAGATACACGCCTTGCAACCAACATCCAACTGTTAGATGACCATAACATCACTACAGGAACGTGCCATCTGTGACGCACCGACCTAAACAGTTAATCAGAAATGGTTACGTACTTTAGGATATCCAACAAGCATTTAAACATGAGATGTCTGGAAACAGAGACGGGACAGGACACACCAGAGGGACACACACACCAGAGGGGGCTCCTCTGACCGGCCCCTCGCGGTCCGTTATGAGTCCGGCGCTGCAAGGACTTTACCTGTGACCTGTGACCAGAGTAAACTGCTTGTGAGACCAGACTGAAAACCTCCGTTGAGTTCTTGAGCTGTCAATATAAGAACCTAACACTATAGCATTAAGCCTTATTGGCTCAATGGAGGGACTGGAAGCTGGTGAAATGTCTCCATCTGGCGGCCAAAGAGGGTAATTACCACTATAGTCCCATCAGCCTTACAGCAGTACAGGCTAAAATGGAATCCACAAAGAAGGATATCTTTCATGAATTCTATTCATTTATGTATTTATTGCTTTTCTCTTTATGATTCTATGATTGTGTACATATGTGAGTAGCATGTTTTATGGAAACAGGATCCCTGTTCCTTTTATATACTTACCTTGCATGTTGTTTTATTGTGAGACACTGTCCTGTGTGCCATATCCCCTATGTTGTTGAATTAGAATTTAATATGACCATAGAATGTTTCAGGCCTTCTCAAATAAAGTTACTCTCTCCTCATGAGAGTGAACAGAATATGTCAATCTGACCCCCAGAATGTACCAGACAGACCTTGATTGTAGTGCTTTTGTTGTGCAAAACATATTCTGAAGTTTGATTATAGATACACGCCTTGCACCCAACATCCAACTGTTAGATTACCATAACATCACTACAGGAACGTGCTATCTGTGACGCACCGACCTAAACAGTTAATCAGAAATGGTTACGTACTTTATGATATCCAACAAGCATTTAAACATGAGATGTCTGGAAACAGAGACGGGACAGGACACACCAGAGGGACACACACACCAGAGGGGGCTCCTCTGACCGGCCCCTCGCGGTCCGTCTTGAGTCCGGCGCTGTGAGGACTTTACCTGTGACCTGTGACCAGAGTAAACTGCTTGTGAGACCACACTGAAAACCTCCGTTGAGTTCTTGAGCTGCCAATATAAGAACCTAACAATGTGAACACCTAAAACAAAGAACAGAGAGAAACACATATTACCAAAGAGCACTTATTTACTTACCTGAGTGACTGAGTGAGCTGACTGAGTTGACTGTGTGACTGAGTTGAATTAGAATTTAATATGACCATAGAATGTTTCAGGCCTTCTCAAATAAAGTTACTCTCTCCTCATGAGAGTGAACAGAATATGTCAATCTGACCTCCAGAATGTACCAGACAGACCTTGATTGTAGTGCTTTTGTTGTGCAAAACATATTCTGAAGTTTGATTATAGATACACGCCTTGCAACCAACATCCAACTGTTAGATTACCATAACATCACTACAGGAACGTGCTATCTGTGACGCACCGACCTAAACAGTTAATCAGAAATGGTTACGTACTTTATGATATCCAACAAGCATTTAAACATGAGATGTCTGGAAACAGAGACGGGACAGGACACACCAGAGGGACACACACACCAGAGGGGGCTCCTCTGACCGGCCCCTCGCGGTCCGTCTTGAGTCCGGCGCTGCAAGTACTTTACCTGTGACCTGTGACCAGAGTAAACTGCTTGTGAGACCAGACTGAAAACCTCCGTTGAGTTCTTGAGCTGCCAATATAAGAACCTAACACTATAGCATTAAGCCTTATTGGCTCAATGGAGGGACTGGAAGCTGGTGAAATGTCTCCATCTGGCGGCCAAAGAGGGTAATTACCACTATAGTCCCATCAGCCTTACAGCAGTACAGGCTAAAATGGAATCCACAAAGAAGGATATCTTTCATGAATTCTATTCATTTATGTAGTTATTGCTTTTCTGTTTATGATTCTATGATTGTGTACATATGTGAGTAGCATGTTTTATGGAAACAGGACCCCTGTTCCTTTTATATACTTACCTTGCATGTTGTTTTATTGTGAGACACTGTCCTGTGTGCCATATCCCCTATGTTGTTGAATTAGAATTTAATATGACCATAGAATGTTTCAGGCCTTCTCAAATAAAGTTACTCTCTCCTCATGAGAGTGAACAGAATATGTCAATCTGACCTCCAGAATGTACCAGACAGACCTTGATTGTAGTGCTTTTGTTGTGCAAAACATATTCTGAAGTTTGATTATAGATACACGCCTTGCACCCAACATCCAACTGTTAGATTACCATAACATCACTACAGGAACGTGCTATCTGTGACGCACCGACCTAAACAGTTAATCAGAAATGGTTACGTACTTTATGATATCCAACAAGCATTTAAACATGAGATGTCTGGAAACAGAGACGGGACAGGACACACCAGAGGGACACACACACCAGAGGGGGCTCCTCTGACCGGCCCCTCGCGGTCCGTCTTGAGTCCGGCGCTGTGAGGACTTTACCTGTGACCTGTGACCAGAGTAAACTGCTTGTGAGACCAGACTGAAAACCTCCGTTGAGTTCTTGAGCTGCCAATATAAGAACCTAACAATGTGAACACCTAAAACAAAGAACAGAGAGAAACACATATTACCAAAGAGCACTTATTTACTTACCTGAGTGACTGAGTGAGCTGACTGAGTTGACTGTGTGACTGAGTTGAATTAGAATTTAATATGACCATAGAATGTTTCAGGCCTTCTCAAATAAAGTTACTCTCTCCTCATGAGAGTGAACAGAATATGTCAATCTGACCCCCAGAATGTACCAGACAGACCTTGATTGTAGTGCTTTTGTTGTGCAAAACATATTCTGAAGTTTGATTATAGATACACGCCTTGCAACCAACATCCAACTGTTAGATTACCATAACATCACTACAGGAACGTGCTATCTGTGACGCACCGACCTAAACAGTTAATCAGAAATGGTTACGTACTTTATGATATCCAACAAGCATTTAAACATGAGATGTCTGGAAACAGAGACGGGACAGGACACACCAGAGGGACACACACACCAGAGGGGGCTCCTCTGACCGGCCCCTCGCGGTCCGTCTTGAGTCCGGCGCTGCGAGGACTTTACCTGTGACCTGTGACCAGAGTAAACTGCTTGTGAGACCAGACTGAAAACCTCCGTTGAGTTCTTGAGCTGCCAATATAAGAACCTAACACTATAGCATTAAGCCTTATTGGCTCAATGGAGGGACTGGAAGCTGGTGAAATGTCTCCATCTGGCGGCCAAAGAGGGTAATTACCACTATAGTCCCATCAGCCTTACAGCAGTACAGGCTAAAATGGAATCCACAAAGAAGGATATCTTTCATGAATTCTATTCATTTATGTAGTTATTGCTTTTCTGTTTATGATTCTATGATTGTGTACATATGTGAGTAGCATGTTTTATGGAAACAGGACCCCTGTTCCTTTTATATACTTACCTTGCATGTTGTTTTATTGTGAGACACTGTCCTGTGTGCCATATCCCCTATGTTGTTGAATTAGAATTTAATATGACCATAGAATGTTTCAGGCCTTCTCAAATAAAGTTACTCTCTCCTCATGAGAGTGAACAGAATATGTCAATCTGACCTCCAGAATGTACCAGACAGACCTTGATTGTAGTGCTTTTGTTGTGCAAAACATATTCTGAAGTTTGATTATAGATACACGCCTTGCAACCAACATCCAACTGTTAGATTACCATAACATCACTACAGGAACGTGCTATCTGTGACGCACCGACCTAAACAGTTAATCAGAAATGGTTACGTACTTTATGATATCCAACAAGCATTTAAACATGAGATGTCTGGAAACAGAGACGGGACAGGACACACCAGAGGGACACACACACCAGAGGGGGCTCCTCTGACCGGCCCCTCGCGGTCCGTCTTGAGTCCGGCGCTGTGAGGACTTTACCTGTGACCTGTGACCAGAGTAAACTGCTTGTGAGACCAGACTGAAAACCTCCGTTGAGTTCTTGAGCTGCCAATATAAGAACCTAACAATGTGAACACCTAAAACAAAGAACAGAGAGAAACACATATTACCAAAGAGCACTTATTTACTTACCTGAGTGACTGAGTGAGCTGACTGAGTTGACTGTGTGACTGAGTTGAATTAGAATTTAATATGACCATAGAATGTTTCAGGCCTTCTCAAATAAAGTTACTCTCTCCTCATGAGAGTGAACAGAATATGTCAATCTGACCCCCAGAATGTACCAGACAGACCTTGATTGTAGTGCTTTTGTTGTGCAAAACATATTCTGAAGTTTGATTATAGATACACGCCTTGCAACCAACATCCAACTGTTAGATTACCATAACATCACTACAGGAACGTGCCATCTGTGACGCACCGACCTAAACAGTTAATCAGAAATGGTTACGTACTTTATGATATCCAACAAGCATTTAAACATGAGATGTCTGGAAACAGAGACGGGACAGGACACACCAGAGGGACACACACACCAGAGGGGGCTCCTCTGACCGGCCCCTCGCGGTCCGTTATGAGTCCGGCGCTGCAAGGACTTTACCTGTGACCTGTGACCAGAGTAAACTGCTTGTGAGACCAGACTGAAAACCTCCGTTGAGTTCTTGAGCTGTCAATATAAGAACCTAACACTATAGCATTAAGCCTTATTGGCTCAATGGAGGGACTGGAAGCTGGTGAAATGTCTCCATCTGGCGGCCAAAGAGGGTAATTACCACTATAGTCCCATCAGCCTTACAGCAGTACAGGCTAAAATGGAATCCACAAAGAAGGATATCTTTCATGAATTCTATTCATTTATGTATTTATTGCTTTTCTCTTTATGATTCTATGATTGTGTACATATGTGAGTAGCATGTTTTATGGAAACAGGATCCCTGTTCCTTTTATATACTTACCTTGCATGTTGTTTTATTGTGAGACACTGTCCTGTGTGCCATATCCCCTATGTTGTTGAATTAGAATTTAATATGACCATAGAATGTTTCAGGCCTTCTCAAATAAAGTTACTCTCTCCTCATGAGAGTGAACAGAATATGTCAATCTGACCCCCAGAATGTACCAGACAGACCTTGATTGTAGTGCTTTTGTTGTGCAAAACATATTCTGAAGTTTGATTATAGATACACGCCTTGCACCCAACATCCAACTGTTAGATTACCATAACATCACTACAGGAACGTGCTATCTGTGACGCACCGACCTAAACAGTTAATCAGAAATGGTTACGTACTTTATGATATCCAACAAGCATTTAAACATGAGATGTCTGGAAACAGAGACGGGACAGGACACACCAGAGGGACACACACACCAGAGGGGGCTCCTCTGACCGGCCCCTCGCGGTCCGTCTTGAGTCCGGCGCTGTGAGGACTTTACCTGTGACCTGTGACCAGAGTAAACTGCTTGTGAGACCACACTGAAAACCTCCGTTGAGTTCTTGAGCTGCCAATATAAGAACCTAACAATGTGAACACCTAAAACAAAGAACAGAGAGAAACACATATTACCAAAGAGCACTTATTTACTTACCTGAGTGACTGAGTGAGCTGACTGAGTTGACTGTGTGACTGAGTTGAATTAGAATTTAATATGACCATAGAATGTTTCAGGCCTTCTCAAATAAAGTTACTCTCTCCTCATGAGAGTGAACAGAATATGTCAATCTGACCTCCAGAATGTACCAGACAGACCTTGATTGTAGTGCTTTTGTTGTGCAAAACATATTCTGAAGTTTGATTATAGATACACGCCTTGCAACCAACATCCAACTGTTAGATTACCATAACATCACTACAGGAACGTGCTATCTGTGACGCACCGACCTAAACAGTTAATCAGAAATGGTTACGTACTTTATGATATCCAACAAGCATTTAAACATGAGATGTCTGGAAACAGAGACGGGACAGGACACACCAGAGGGACACACACACCAGAGGGGGCTCCTCTGACCGGCCCCTCGCGGTCCGTCTTGAGTCCGGCGCTGCAAGTACTTTACCTGTGACCTGTGACCAGAATAAACTGCTTGTGAGACCAGACTGAAAACCTCCGTTGAGTTCTTGAGCTGCCAATATAAGAACCTAACACTATAGCATTAAGCCTTATTGGCTCAATGGAGGGACTGGAAGCTGGTGAAATGTCTCCATCTGGCGGCCAAAGAGGGTAATTACCACTATAGTCCCATCAGCCTTACAGCAGTACAGGCTAAAATGGAATCCACAAAGAAGGATATCTTTCATGAATTCTATTCATTTATGTATTTATTGCTTTTCTCTTTATGATTCTATGATTGTGTACATATGTGAGTAGCATGTTTTATGGAAACAGGATCCCTGTTCCTTTTATATACTTACCTTGCATGTTGTTTTATTGTGAGACACTGTCCTGTGTGCCATATCCCCTATGTTGTTGAATTAGAATTTAATATGACCATAGAATGTTTCAGGCCTTCTCAAATAAAGTTACTCTCTCCTCATGAGAGTGAACAGAATATGTCAATCTGACCCCCAGAATGTACCAGACAGACCTTGATTGTAGTGCTTTTGTTGTGCAAAACATATTCTGAAGTTTGATTATAGATACACGCCTTGCAACCAACATCCAACTGTTAGATTACCATAACATCACTACAGGAACGTGCTATCTGTGACGCACCGACCTAAACAGTTAATCAGAAATGGTTACGTACTTTATGATATCCAACAAGCATTTAAACATGAGATGTCTGGAAACAGAGACGGGACAGGACACACCAGAGGGACACACACACCAGAGGGGGCTCCTCTGACCGGCCCCTCGCGGTCCGTTATGAGTCCGGCGCTGCAAGGACTTTACCTGTGACCTGTGACCAGAATAAACTGCTTGTGAGACCAGACTGAAAACCTCCGTTGAGTTCTTGAGCTGTCAATATAAGAACCTAACACTATAGCATTAAGCCTTATTGGCTCAATGGAGGGACTGGAAGCTGGTGAAATGTCTCCCTCTGGCGGCCAAAGAGGGTAATTACCACTATAGTCCCATCAGCCTTACAGCAGTACAGGCTAAAATGGAATCCACAAAGAAGGATATCTTTCATGAATTCTATTCATTTATGTATTTATTGCTTTTCTCTTTATGATTCTATGATTGTGTACATATGTGAGTAGCATGTTTTATGGAAACAGGATCCCTGTTCCTTTTATATACTTACCTTGCATGTTGTTTTATTGTGAGACACTGTCCTGTGTGCCATATCCCCTATGTTGTTGAATTAGAATTTAATATGACCATAGAATGTTTCAGGCCTTCTCAAATAAAGTTACTCTCTCCTCATGAGAGTGAACAGAATATGTCAATCTGACCCCCAGAATGTACCAGACAGACCTTGATTGTAGTGCTTTTGTTGTGCAAAACATATTCTGAAGTTTGATTATAGATACACGCCTTGCACCCAACATCCAACTGTTAGATTACCATAACATCACTACAGGAACGTGCTATCTGTGACGCACCGACCTAAACAGTTAATCAGAAATGGTTACGTACTTTATGATATCCAACAAGCATTTAAACATGAGATGTCTGGAAACAGAGACGGGACAGGACACACCAGAGGGACACACACACCAGAGGGGGCTCCTCTGACCGGCCCCTCGCGGTCCGTCTTGAGTCCGGCGCTGTGAGGACTTTACCTGTGACCTGTGACCAGAGTAAACTGCTTGTGAGACCAGACTGAAAACCTCCGTTGAGTTCTTGAGCTGCCAATATAAGAACCTAACAATGTGAACACCTAAAACAAAGAACAGAGAGAAACACATATTACCAAAGAGCACTTATTTACTTACCTGAGTGACTGAGTGAGCTGACTGAGTTGACTGTGTGACTGAGTTGAATTAGAATTTAATATGACCATAGAATGTTTCAGGCCTTCTCAAATAAAGTTACTCTCTCCTCATGAGAGTGAACAGAATATGTCAATCTGACCTCCAGAATGTACCAGACAGACCTTGATTGTAGTGCTTTTGTTGTGCAAAACATATTCTGAAGTTTGATTATAGATACACGCCTTGCAACCAACATCCAACTGTTAGATTACCATAACATCACTACAGGAACGTGCTATCTGTGACGCACCGACCTAAACAGTTAATCAGAAATGGTTACGTACTTTATGATATCCAACAAGCATTTAAACATGAGATGTCTGGAAACAGAGACGGGACAGGACACACCAGAGGGACACACACACCAGAGGGGGCTCCTCTGACCGGCCCCTCGCGGTCCGTCTTGAGTCCGGCGCTGCGAGGACTTTACCTGTGACCTGTGACCAGAGTAAACTGCTTGTGAGACCAGACTGAAAACCTCCGTTGAGTTCTTGAGCTGCCAATATAAGAACCTAACACTATAGCATTAAGCCTTATTGGCTCAATGGAGGGACTGGAAGCTGGTGAAATGTCTCCATCTGGCGGCCAAAGAGGGTAATTACCACTATAGTCCCATCAGCCTTACAGCAGTACAGGCTAAAATGGAATCCACAAAGAAGGATATCTTTCATGAATTCTATTCATTTATGTAGTTATTGCTTTTCTGTTTATGATTCTATGATTGTGTACATATGTGAGTAGCATGTTTTATGGAAACAGGACCCCTGTTCCTTTTATATACTTACCTTGCATGTTGTTTTATTGTGAGACACTGTCCTGTGTGCCATATCCCCTATGTTGTTGAATTAGAATTTAATATGACCATAGAATGTTTCAGGCCTTCTCAAATAAAGTTACTCTCTCCTCATGAGAGTGAACAGAATATGTCAATCTGACCTCCAGAATGTACCAGACAGACCTTGATTGTAGTGCTTTTGTTGTGCAAAACATATTCTGAAGTTTGATTATAGATACACGCCTTGCAACCAACATCCAACTGTTAGATTACCATAACATCACTACAGGAACGTGCTATCTGTGACGCACCGACCTAAACAGTTAATCAGAAATGGTTACGTACTTTATGATATCCAACAAGCATTTAAACATGAGATGTCTGGAAACAGAGACGGGACAGGACACACCAGAGGGACACACACACCAGAGGGGGCTCCTCTGACCGGCCCCTCGCGGTCCGTCTTGAGTCCGGCGCTGTGAGGACTTTACCTGTGACCTGTGACCAGAATAAACTGCTTGTGAGACCAGACTGAAAACCTCCGTTGAGTTCTTGAGCTGCCAATATAAGAACCTAACAATGTGAACACCTAAAACAAAGAACAGAGAGAAACACATATTACCAAAGAGCACTTATTTACTTACCTGAGTGACTGAGTGAGCTGACTGAGTTGACTGTGTGACTGAGTTGAATTAGAATTTAATATGACCATAGAATGTTTCAGGCCTTCTCAAATAAAGTTACTCTCTCCTCATGAGAGTGAACAGAATATGTCAATCTGACCCCCAGAATGTACCAGACAGACCTTGATTGTAGTGCTTTTGTTGTGCAAAACATATTCTGAAGTTTGATTATAGATACACGCCTTGCAACCAACATCCAACTGTTAGATGACCATAACATCACTACAGGAACGTGCCATCTGTGACGCACCGACCTAAACAGTTAATCAGAAATGGTTACGTACTTTAGGATATCCAACAAGCATTTAAACATGAGATGTCTGGAAACAGAGACGGGACAGGACACACCAGAGGGACACACACACCAGAGGGGGCTCCTCTGACCGGCCCCTCGCGGTCCGTTATGAGTCCGGCGCTGCAAGGACTTTACCTGTGACCTGTGACCAGAGTAAACTGCTTGTGAGACCAGACTGAAAACCTCCGTTGAGTTCTTGAGCTGTCAATATAAGAACCTAACACTATAGCATTAAGCCTTATTGGCTCAATGGAGGGACTGGAAGCTGGTGAAATGTCTCCATCTGGCGGCCAAAGAGGGTAATTACCACTATAGTCCCATCAGCCTTACAGCAGTACAGGCTAAAATGGAATCCACAAAGAAGGATATCTTTCATGAATTCTATTCATTTATGTATTTATTGCTTTTCTCTTTATGATTCTATGATTGTGTACATATGTGAGTAGCATGTTTTATGGAAACAGGATCCCTGTTCCTTTTATATACTTACCTTGCATGTTGTTTTATTGTGAGACACAGTCCTGTGTGCCATATCCCCTATGTTGTTGAATTAGAATTTAATATGACCATAGAATGTTTCAGGCCTTCTCAAATAAAGTTACTCTCTCCTCATGAGAGTGAACAGAATATGTCAATCTGACCTCCAGAATGTACCAGACAGACCTTGATTGTAGTGCTTTTGTTGTGCAAAACATATTCTGAAGTTTGATTATAGATACACGCCTTGCACCCAACATCCAACTGTTAGATTACCATAACATCACTACAGGAACGTGCTATCTGTGACGCACCGACCTAAACAGTTAATCAGAAATGGTTACGTACTTTATGATATCCAACAAGCATTTAAACATGAGATGTCTGGAAACAGAGACGGGACAGGACACACCAGAGGGACACACACACCAGAGGGGGCTCCTCTGACCGGCCCCTCGCGGTCCGTCTTGAGTCCGGCGCTGTGAGGACTTTACCTGTGACCTGTGACCAGAGTAAACTGCTTGTGAGACCACACTGAAAACCTCCGTTGAGTTCTTGAGCTGCCAATATAAGAACCTAACAATGTGAACACCTAAAACAAAGAACAGAGAGAAACACATATTACCAAAGAGCACTTATTTACTTACCTGAGTGACTGAGTGAGCTGACTGAGTTGACTGTGTGACTGAGTTGAATTAGAATTTAATATGACCATAGAATGTTTCAGGCCTTCTCAAATAAAGTTACTCTCTCCTCATGAGAGTGAACAGAATATGTCAATCTGACCTCCAGAATGTACCAGACAGACCTTGATTGTAGTGCTTTTGTTGTGCAAAACATATTCTGAAGTTTGATTATAGATACACGCCTTGCACCCAACATCCAACTGTTAGATTACCATAACATCACTACAGGAACGTGCTATCTGTGACGCACCGACCTAAACAGTTAATCAGAAATGGTTACGTACTTTATGATATCCAACAAGCATTTAAACATGAGATGTCTGGAAACAGAGACGGGACAGGACACACCAGAGGGACACACACACCAGAGGGGGCTCCTCTGACCGGCCCCTCGCGGTCCGTCTTGAGTCCGGCGCTGCAAGTACTTTACCTGTGACCTGTGACCAGAGTAAACTGCTTGTGAGACCAGACTGAAAACCTCCGTTGAGTTCTTGAGCTGCCAATATAAGAACCTAACACTATAGCATTAAGCCTTATTGGCTCAATGGAGGGACTGGAAGCTGGTGAAATGTCTCCATCTGGCGGCCAAAGAGGGTAATTACCACTATAGTCCCATCAGCCTTACAGCAGTACAGGCTAAAATGGAATCCACAAAGAAGGATATCTTTCATGAATTCTATTCATTTATGTAGTTATTGCTTTTCTGTTTATGATTCTATGATTGTGTACATATGTGAGTAGCATGTTTTATGGAAACAGGACCCCTGTTCCTTTTATATACTTACCTTGCATGTTGTTTTATTGTGAGACACTGTCCTGTGTGCCATATCCCCTATGTTGTTGAATTAGAATTTAATATGACCATAGAATGTTTCAGGCCTTCTCAAATAAAGTTACTCTCTCCTCATGAGAGTGAACAGAATATGTCAATCTGACCTCCAGAATGTACCAGACAGACCTTGATTGTAGTGCTTTTGTTGTGCAAAACATATTCTGAAGTTTGATTATAGATACACGCCTTGCAACCAACATCCAACTGTTAGATTACCATAACATCACTACAGGAACGTGCTATCTGTGACGCACCGACCTAAACAGTTAATCAGAAATGGTTACGTACTTTATGATATCCAACAAGCATTTAAACATGAGATGTCTGGAAACAGAGACGGGACAGGACACACCAGAGGGACACACACACCAGAGGGGGCTCCTCTGACCGGCCCCTCGCGGTCCGTCTTGAGTCCGGCGCTGTGAGGACTTTACCTGTGACCTGTGACCAGAGTAAACTGCTTGTGAGACCAGACTGAAAACCTCCGTTGAGTTCTTGAGCTGCCAATATAAGAACCTAACAATGTGAACACCTAAAACAAAGAACAGAGAGAAACACATATTACCAAAGAGCACTTATTTACTTACCTGAGTGACTGAGTGAGCTGACTGAGTTGACTGTGTGACTGAGTTGAATTAGAATTTAATATGACCATAGAATGTTTCAGGCCTTCTCAAATAAAGTTACTCTCTCCTCATGAGAGTGAACAGAATATGTCAATCTGACCCCCAGAATGTACCAGACAGACCTTGATTGTAGTGCTTTTGTTGTGCAAAACATATTCTGAAGTTTGATTATAGATACACGCCTTGCAACCAACATCCAACTGTTAGATGACCATAACATCACTACAGGAACGTGCCATCTGTGACGCACCGACCTAAACAGTTAATCAGAAATGGTTACGTACTTTAGGATATCCAACAAGCATTTAAACATGAGATGTCTGGAAACAGAGACGGGACAGGACACACCAGAGGGACACACACACCAGAGGGGGCTCCTCTGACCGGCCCCTCGCGGTCCGTTATGAGTCCGGCGCTGCAAGGACTTTACCTGTGACCTGTGACCAGAGTAAACTGCTTGTGAGACCAGACTGAAAACCTCCGTTGAGTTCTTGAGCTGCCAATATAAGAACCTAACACTATAGTGTTAAGCCTTATTGACTCAATGGAGGGACTGGAAGCTGGTGAAATGTCTCCATCTGGCGGCCAAAGAGGGTAATTACCACTATAGTCCCATCAGCCTTACAGCAGTACAGGCTAAAATGGAATCCACAAAGAAGGATATCTTTCATGAATTCTATTCATTTATGTAGTTATTGCTTTTCTCTTTATGATTCTATGATTGTGTACATATGTGAGTAGCATGTTTTATGGAAACAGGATCCCTGTTCCTTTTATATACTTACCTTGCATGTTGTTTTATTGTGAGACACAGTCCTGTGTGCCATATCCCCTATGTTGTTGAATTAGAATTTAATATGACCATAGAATGTTTCAGGCCTTCTCAAATAAAGTTACTCTCTCCTCATGAGAGTGAACAGAATATGTCAATCTGACCTCCAGAATGTACCAGACAGACCTTGATTGTAGTGCTTTTGTTGTGCAAAACATATTCTGAAGTTTGATTATAGATACACGCCTTGCACCCAACATCCAACTGTTAGATTACCATAACATCACTACAGGAACGTGCTATCTGTGACGCACCGACCTAAACAGTTAATCAGAAATGGTTACGTACTTTATGATATCCAACAAGCATTTAAACATGAGATGTCTGGAAACAGAGACGGGACAGGACACACCAGAGGGACACACACACCAGAGGGGGCTCCTCTGACCGGCCCCTCGCGGTCCGTCTTGAGTCCGGCGCTGTGAGGACTTTACCTGTGACCTGTGACCAGAGTAAACTGCTTGTGAGACCACACTGAAAACCTCCGTTGAGTTCTTGAGCTGCCAATATAAGAACCTAACAATGTGAACACCTAAAACAAAGAACAGAGAGAAACACATATTACCAAAGAGCACTTATTTACTTACCTGAGTGACTGAGTGAGCTGACTGAGTTGACTGTGTGACTGAGTTGAATTAGAATTTAATATGACCATAGAATGTTTCAGGCCTTCTCAAATAAAGTTACTCTCTCCTCATGAGAGTGAACAGAATATGTCAATCTGACCTCCAGAATGTACCAGACAGACCTTGATTGTAGTGCTTTTGTTGTGCAAAACATATTCTGAAGTTTGATTATAGATACACGCCTTGCACCCAACATCCAACTGTTAGATTACCATAACATCACTACAGGAACGTGCTATCTGTGACGCACCGACCTAAACAGTTAATCAGAAATGGTTACGTACTTTATGATATCCAACAAGCATTTAAACATGAGATGTCTGGAAACAGAGACGGGACAGGACACACCAGAGGGACACACACACCAGAGGGGGCTCCTCTGACCGGCCCCTCGCGGTCCGTCTTGAGTCCGGCGCTGCAAGTACTTTACCTGTGACCTGTGACCAGAGTAAACTGCTTGTGAGACCAGACTGAAAACCTCCGTTGAGTTCTTGAGCTGCCAATATAAGAACCTAACACTATAGCATTAAGCCTTATTGGCTCAATGGAGGGACTGGAAGCTGGTGAAATGTCTCCATCTGGCGGCCAAAGAGGGTAATTACCACTATAGTCCCATCAGCCTTACAGCAGTACAGGCTAAAATGGAATCCACAAAGAAGGATATCTTTCATGAATTCTATTCATTTATGTAGTTATTGCTTTTCTGTTTATGATTCTATGATTGTGTACATATGTGAGTAGCATGTTTTATGGAAACAGGACCCCTGTTCCTTTTATATACTTACCTTGCATGTTGTTTTATTGTGAGACACTGTCCTGTGTGCCATATCCCCTATGTTGTTGAATTAGAATTTAATATGACCATAGAATGTTTCAGGCCTTCTCAAATAAAGTTACTCTCTCCTCATGAGAGTGAACAGAATATGTCAATCTGACCTCCAGAATGTACCAGACAGACCTTGATTGTAGTGCTTTTGTTGTGCAAAACATATTCTGAAGTTTGATTATAGATACACGCCTTGCAACCAACATCCAACTGTTAGATTACCATAACATCACTACAGGAACGTGCTATCTGTGACGCACCGACCTAAACAGTTAATCAGAAATGGTTACGTACTTTATGATATCCAACAAGCATTTAAACATGAGATGTCTGGAAACAGAGACGGGACAGGACACACCAGAGGGACACACACACCAGAGGGGGCTCCTCTGACCGGCCCCTCGCGGTCCGTCTTGAGTCCGGCGCTGTGAGGACTTTACCTGTGACCTGTGACCAGAGTAAACTGCTTGTGAGACCAGACTGAAAACCTCCGTTGAGTTCTTGAGCTGCCAATATAAGAACCTAACAATGTGAACACCTAAAACAAAGAACAGAGAGAAACACATATTACCAAAGAGCACTTATTTACTTACCTGAGTGACTGAGTGAGCTGACTGAGTTGACTGTGTGACTGAGTTGAATTAGAATTTAATATGACCATAGAATGTTTCAGGCCTTCTCAAATAAAGTTACTCTCTCCTCATGAGAGTGAACAGAATATGTCAATCTGACCCCCAGAATGTACCAGACAGACCTTGATTGTAGTGCTTTTGTTGTGCAAAACATATTCTGAAGTTTGATTATAGATACACGCCTTGCAACCAACATCCAACTGTTAGATGACCATAACATCACTACAGGAACGTGCCATCTGTGACGCACCGACCTAAACAGTTAATCAGAAATGGTTACGTACTTTAGGATATCCAACAAGCATTTAAACATGAGATGTCTGGAAACAGAGACGGGACAGGACACACCAGAGGGACACACACACCAGAGGGGGCTCCTCTGACCGGCCCCTCGCGGTCCGTTATGAGTCCGGCGCTGCAAGGACTTTACCTGTGACCTGTGACCAGAGTAAACTGCTTGTGAGACCAGACTGAAAACCTCCGTTGAGTTCTTGAGCTGCCAATATAAGAACCTAACACTATAGTGTTAAGCCTTATTGACTCAATGGAGGGACTGGAAGCTGGTGAAATGTCTCCATCTGGCGGCCAAAGAGGGTAATTACCACTATAGTCCCATCAGCCTTACAGCAGTACAGGCTAAAATGGAATCCACAAAGAAGGATATCTTTCATGAATTCTATTCATTTATGTAGTTATTGCTTTTCTCTTTATGATTCTATGATTGTGTACATATGTGAGTAGCATGTTTTATGGAAACAGGATCCCTGTTCCTTTTATATACTTACCTTGCATGTTGTTTTATTGTGAGACACTGTCCTGTGTGCCATATCCCCTATGTTGTTGAATTAGAATTTAATATGACCATAGAATGTTTCAGGCCTTCTCAAATAAAGTTACTCTCTCCTCATGAGAGTGAACAGAATATGTCAATCTGACCCCCAGAATGTACCAGACAGACCTTGATTGTAGTGCTTTTGTTGTGCAAAACATATTCTGAAGTTTGATTATAGATACACGCCTTGCACCCAACATCCAACTGTTAGATTACCATAACATCACTACAGGAACGTGCTATCTGTGACGCACCGACCTAAACAGTTAATCAGAAATGGTTACGTACTTTATGATATCCAACAAGCATTTAAACATGAGATGTCTGGAAACAGAGACGGGACAGGACACACCAGAGGGACACACACACCAGAGGGGGCTCCTCTGACCGGCCCCTCGCGGTCCGTCTTGAGTCCGGCGCTGTGAGGACTTTACCTGTGACCTGTGACCAGAGTAAACTGCTTGTGAGACCACACTGAAAACCTCCGTTGAGTTCTTGAGCTGCCAATATAAGAACCTAACAATGTGAACACCTAAAACAAAGAACAGAGAGAAACACATATTACCAAAGAGCACTTATTTACTTACCTGAGTGACTGAGTGAGCTGACTGAGTTGACTGTGTGACTGAGTTGAATTAGAATTTAATATGACCATAGAATGTTTCAGGCCTTCTCAAATAAAGTTACTCTCTCCTCATGAGAGTGAACAGAATATGTCAATCTGACCTCCAGAATGTACCAGACAGACCTTGATTGTAGTGCTTTTGTTGTGCAAAACATATTCTGAAGTTTGATTATAGATACACGCCTTGCAACCAACATCCAACTGTTAGATTACCATAACATCACTACAGGAACGTGCTATCTGTGACGCACCGACCTAAACAGTTAATCAGAAATGGTTACGTACTTTATGATATCCAACAAGCATTTAAACATGAGATGTCTGGAAACAGAGACGGGACAGGACACACCAGAGGGACACACACACCAGAGGGGGCTCCTCTGACCGGCCCCTCGCGGTCCGTCTTGAGTCCGGCGCTGTGAGGACTTTACCTGTGACCTGTGACCAGAGTAAACTGCTTGTGAGACCAGACTGAAAACCTCCGTTGAGTTCTTGAGCTGCCAATATAAGAACCTAACACTATAGCATTAAGCCTTATTGGCTCAATGGAGGGACTGGAAGCTGGTGAAATGTCTCCATCTGGCGGCCAAAGAGGGTAATTACCACTATAGTCCCATCAGCCTTACAGCAGTACAGGCTAAAATGGAATCCACAAAGAAGGATATCTTTCATGAATTCTATTCATTTATGTAGTTATTGCTTTTCTGTTTATGATTCTATGATTGTGTACATATGTGAGTAGCATGTTTTATGGAAACAGGATCCCTGTTCCTTTTATATACTTACCTTGCATGTTGTTTTATTGTGAGACACTGTCCTGTGTGCCATATCCCCTATGTTGTTGAATTAGAATTTAATATGACCATAGAATGTTTCAGGCCTTCTCAAATAAAGTTACTCTCTCCTCATGAGAGTGAACAGAATATGTCAATCTGACCTCCAGAATGTACCAGACAGACCTTGATTGTAGTGCTTTTGTTGTGCAAAACATATTCTGAAGTTTGATTATAGATACACGCCTTGCAACCAACATCCAACTGTTAGATTACCATAACATCACTACAGGAACGTGCTATCTGTGACGCACCGACCTAAACAGTTAATCAGAAATGGTTACGTACTTTATGATATCCAACAAGCATTTAAACATGAGATGTCTGGAAACAGAGACGGGACAGGACACACCAGAGGGACACACACACCAGAGGGGGCTCCTCTGACCGGCCCCTCGCGGTCCGTCTTGAGTCCGGCGCTGTGAGGACTTTACCTGTGACCTGTGACCAGAGTAAACTGCTTGTGAGACCAGACTGAAAACCTCCGTTGAGTTCTTGAGCTGCCAATATAAGAACCTAACAATGTGAACACCTAAAACAAAGAACAGAGAGAAACACATATTACCAAAGAGCACTTATTTACTTACCTGAGTGACTGAGTGAGCTGACTGAGTTGACTGTGTGACTGAGTTGAATTAGAATTTAATATGACCATAGAATGTTTCAGGCCTTCTCAAATAAAGTTACTCTCTCCTCATGAGAGTGAACAGAATATGTCAATCTGACCCCCAGAATGTACCAGACAGACCTTGATTGTAGTGCTTTTGTTGTGCAAAACATATTCTGAAGTTTGATTATAGATACACGCCTTGCAACCAACATCCAACTGTTAGATGACCATAACATCACTACAGGAACGTGCCATCTGTGACGCACCGACCTAAACAGTTAATCAGAAATGGTTACGTACTTTATGATATCCAACAAGCATTTAAACATGAGATGTCTGGAAACAGAGACGGGACAGGACACACCAGAGGGACACACACACCAGAGGGGGCTCCTCTGACCGGCCCCTCGCGGTCCGTTATGAGTCCGGCGCTGCAAGGACTTTACCTGTGACCTGTGACCAGAGTAAACTGCTTGTGAGACCAGACTGAAAACCTCCGTTGAGTTCTTGAGCTGTCAATATAAGAACCTAACACTATAGCATTAAGCCTTATTGGCTCAATGGAGGGACTGGAAGCTGGTGAAATGTCTCCATCTGGCGGCCAAAGAGGGTAATTACCACTATAGTCCCATCAGCCTTACAGCAGTACAGGCTAAAATGGAATCCACAAAGAAGGATATCTTTCATGAATTCTATTCATTTATGTATTTATTGCTTTTCTCTTTATGATTCTATGATTGTGTACATATGTGAGTAGCATGTTTTATGGAAACAGGATCCCTGTTCCTTTTATATACTTACCTTGCATGTTGTTTTATTGTGAGACACTGTCCTGTGTGCCATATCCCCTATGTTGTTGAATTAGAATTTAATATGACCATAGAATGTTTCAGGCCTTCTCAAATAAAGTTACTCTCTCCTCATGAGAGTGAACAGAATATGTCAATCTGACCCCCAGAATGTACCAGACAGACCTTGATTGTAGTGCTTTTGTTGTGCAAAACATATTCTGAAGTTTGATTATAGATACACGCCTTGCAACCAACATCCAACTGTTAGATGACCATAACATCACTACAGGAACGTGCCATCTGTGACGCACCGACCTAAACAGTTAATCAGAAATGGTTACGTACTTTAGGATATCCAACAAGCATTTAAACATGAGATGTCTGGAAACAGAGACGGGACAGGACACACCAGAGGGACACACACACCAGAGGGGGCTCCTCTGACCGGCCCCTCGCGGTCCGTTATGAGTCCGGCGCTGCAAGGACTTTACCTGTGACCTGTGACCAGAGTAAACTGCTTGTGAGACCAGACTGAAAACCTCCGTTGAGTTCTTGAGCTGTCAATATAAGAACCTAACACTATAGCATTAAGCCTTATTGGCTCAATGGAGGGACTGGAAGCTGGTGAAATGTCTCCATCTGGCGGCCAAAGAGGGTAATTACCACTATAGTCCCATCAGCCTTACAGCAGTACAGGCTAAAATGGAATCCACAAAGAAGGATATCTTTCATGAATTCTATTCATTTATGTATTTATTGCTTTTCTCTTTATGATTCTATGATTGTGTACATATGTGAGTAGCATGTTTTATGGAAACAGGATCCCTGTTCCTTTTATATACTTACCTTGCATGTTGTTTTATTGTGAGACACTGTCCTGTGTGCCATATCCCCTATGTTGTTGAATTAGAATTTAATATGACCATAGAATGTTTCAGGCCTTCTCAAATAAAGTTACTCTCTCCTCATGAGAGTGAACAGAATATGTCAATCTGACCCCCAGAATGTACCAGACAGACCTTGATTGTAGTGCTTTTGTTGTGCAAAACATATTCTGAAGTTTGATTATAGATACACGCCTTGCAACCAACATCCAACTGTTAGATGACCATAACATCACTACAGGAACGTGCCATCTGTGACGCACCGACCTAAACAGTTAATCAGAAATGGTTACGTACTTTAGGATATCCAACAAGCATTTAAACATGAGATGTCTGGAAACAGAGACGGGACAGGACACACCAGAGGGACACACACACCAGAGGGGGCTCCTCTGACCGGCCCCTCGCGGTCCGTTATGAGTCCGGCGCTGCAAGGACTTTACCTGTGACCTGTGACCAGAGTAAACTGCTTGTGAGACCAGACTGAAAACCTCCGTTGAGTTCTTGAGCTGTCAATATAAGAACCTAACACTATAGCATTAAGCCTTATTGGCTCAATGGAGGGACTGGAAGCTGGTGAAATGTCTCCATCTGGCGGCCAAAGAGGGTAATTACCACTATAGTCCCATCAGCCTTACAGCAGTACAGGCTAAAATGGAATCCACAAAGAAGGATATCTTTCATGAATTCTATTCATTTATGTAGTTATTGCTTTTCTCTTTATGATTTTATGATTGTGTACATATGTGAGTAGCATGTTTTATGGAAACAGGATCCCTGTTCCTTTTATATACTTACCTTGCATGTTGTTTTATTGTGAGACACTGTCCTGTGTGCCATATCCCCTATGTTGTTGAATTAGAATTTAATATGACCATAGAATGTTTCAGGCCTTCTCAAATAAAGTTACTCTCTCCTCATGAGAGTGAACAGAATATGTCAATCTGACCCCCAGAATGTACCAGACAGACCTTGATTGTAGTGCTTTTGTTGTGCAAAACATATTCTGAAGTTTGATTATAGATACACGCCTTGCACCCAACATCCAACTGTTAGATTACCATAACATCACTACAGGAACGTGCTATCTGTGACGCACCGACCTAAACAGTTAATCAGAAATGGTTACGTACTTTATGATATCCAACAAGCATTTAAACATGAGATGTCTGGAAACAGAGACGGGACAGGACACACCAGAGGGACACACACACCAGAGGGGGCTCCTCTGACCGGCCCCTCGCGGTCCGTCTTGAGTCCGGCGCTGTGAGGACTTTACCTGTGACCTGTGACCAGAGTAAACTGCTTGTGAGACCACACTGAAAACCTCCGTTGAGTTCTTGAGCTGCCAATATAAGAACCTAACACTATAGCATTAAGCCTTATTGGCTCAATGGAGGGACTGGAAGCTGGTGAAATGTCTCCATCTGGCGGCCAAAGAGGGTAATTACCACTATAGTCCCATCAGCCTTACAGCAGTACAGGCTAAAATGGAATCCACAAAGAAGGATATCTTTCATGAATTCTATTCATTTATGTAGTTATTGCTTTTCTCTTTATGATTTTATGATTGTGTACATATGTGAGTAGCATGTTTTATGGAAACAGGATCCCTGTTCCTTTTATATACTTACCTTGCATGTTGTTTTATTGTGAGACACTGTCCTGTGTGCCATATCCCCTATGTTGTTGAATTAGAATTTAATATGACCATAGAATGTTTCAGGCCTTCTCAAATAAAGTTACTCTCTCCTCATGAGAGTGAACAGAATATGTCAATCTGACCTCCAGAATGTACCAGACAGACCTTGATTGTAGTGCTTTTGTTGTGCAAAACATATTCTGAAGTTTGATTATAGATACACGCCTTGCAACCAACATCCAACTGTTAGATTACCATAACATCACTACAGGAACGTGCTATCTGTGACGCACCGACCTAAACAGTTAATCAGAAATGGTTACGTACTTTATGATATCCAACAAGCATTTAAACATGAGATGTCTGGAAACAGAGACGGGACAGGACACACCAGAGGGACACACACACCAGAGGGGGCTCCTCTGACCGGCCCCTCGCGGTCCGTCTTGAGTCCGGCGCTGTGAGGACTTTACCTGTGACCTGTGACCAGAGTAAACTGCTTGTGAGACCAGACTGAAAACCTCCGTTGAGTTCTTGAGCTGCCAATATAAGAACCTAACAATGTGAACACCTAAAACAAAGAACAGAGAGAAACACATATTACCAAAGAGCACTTATTTACTTACCTGAGTGACTGAGTGAGCTGACTGAGTTGACTGTGTGACTGAGTTGAATTAGAATTTAATATGACCATAGAATGTTTCAGGCCTTCTCAAATAAAGTTACTCTCTCCTCATGAGAGTGAACAGAATATGTCAATCTGACCTCCAGAATGTACCAGACAGACCTTGATTGTAGTGCTTTTGTTGTGCAAAACATATTCTGAAGTTTGATTATAGATACACGCCTTGCAACCAACATCCAACTGTTAGATTACCATAACATCACTACAGGAACGTGCTATCTGTGACGCACCGACCTAAACAGTTAATCAGAAATGGTTACGTACTTTATGATATCCAACAAGCATTTAAACATGAGATGTCTGGAAACAGAGACGGGACAGGACACACCAGAGGGACACACACACCAGAGGGGGCTCCTCTGACCGGCCCCTCGCGGTCCGTCTTGAGTCCGGCGCTGTGAGGACTTTACCTGTGACCTGTGACCAGAGTAAACTGCTTGTGAGACCACACTGAAAACCTCCGTTGAGTTCTTGAGCTGCCAATATAAGAACCTAACACTATAGCATTAAGCCTTATTGGCTCAATGGAGGGACTGGAAGCTGGTGAAATGTCTCCATCTGGCGGCCAAAGAGGGTAATTACCACTATAGTCCCATCAGCCTTACAGCAGTACAGGCTAAAATGGAATCCACAAAGAAGGATATCTTTCATGAATTCTATTCATTTATGTAGTTATTGCTTTTCTGTTTATGATTCTATGATTGTGTACATATGTGAGTAGCATGTTTTATGGAAACAGGATCCCTGTTCCTTTTATATACTTACCTTGCATGTTGTTTTATTGTGAGACACTGTCCTGTGTGCCATATCCCCTATGTTGTTGAATTAGAATTTAATATGACCATAGAATGTTTCAGGCCTTCTCAAATAAAGTTACTCTCTCCTCATGAGAGTGAACAGAATATGTCAATCTGACCTCCAGAATGTACCAGACAGACCTTGATTGTAGTGCTTTTGTTGTGCAAAACATATTCTGAAGTTTGATTATAGATACACGCCTTGCAACCAACATCCAACTGTTAGATTACCATAACATCACTACAGGAACGTGCTATCTGTGACGCACCGACCTAAACAGTTAATCAGAAATGGTTACGTACTTTATGATATCCAACAAGCATTTAAACATGAGATGTCTGGAAACAGAGACGGGACAGGACACACCAGAGGGACACACACACCAGAGGGGGCTCCTCTGACCGGCCCCTCGCGGTCCGTTATGAGTCCGGCGCTGCAAGGACTTTACCTGTGACCTGTGACCAGAGTAAACTGCTTGTGAGACCAGACTGAAAACCTCCGTTGAGTTCTTGAGCTGTCAATATAAGAACCTAACACTATAGCATTAAGCCTTATTGGCTCAATGGAGGGACTGGAAGCTGGTGAAATGTCTCCATCTGGCGGCCAAAGAGGGTAATTACCACTATAGTCCCATCAGCCTTACAGCAGTACAGGCTAAAATGGAATCCACAAAGAAGGATATCTTTCATGAATTCTATTCATTTATGTATTTATTGCTTTTCTCTTTATGATTCTATGATTGTGTACATATGTGAGTAGCATGTTTTATGGAAACAGGATCCCTGTTCCTTTTATATACTTACCTTGCATGTTGTTTTATGGTGAGACACTGTCCTGTGTGCCATATCCCCTATGTTGTTGAATTAGAATTTAATATGACCATAGAATGTTTCAGGCCTTCTCAAATAAAGTTACTCTCTCCTCATGAGAGTGAACAGAATATGTCAATCTGACCCCCAGAATGTACCAGACAGACCTTGATTGTAGTGCTTTTGTTGTGCAAAACATATTCTGAAGTTTGATTATAGATACACGCCTTGCAACCAACATCCAACTGTTAGATTACCATAACATCACTACAGGAACGTGCTATCTGTGACGCACCGACCTAAACAGTTAATCAGAAATGGTTACGTACTTTATGATATCCAACAAGCATTTAAACATGAGATGTCTGGAAACAGAGACGGGACAGGACACACCAGAGGGACACACACACCAGAGGGGGCTCCTCTGACCGGCCCCTCGCGGTCCGTCTTGAGTCCGGCGCTGTGAGGACTTTACCTGTGACCTGTGACCAGAGTAAACTGCTTGTGAGACCACACTGAAAACCTCCGTTGAGTTCTTGAGCTGCCAATATAAGAACCTAACACTATAGCGTTAAGCCTTATTGGCTCAATGGAGGGACTGGAAGCTGGTGAAATGTCTCCATCTGGCGGCCAAAGAGGGTAATTACCACTATAGTCCCATCAGCCTTACAGCAGTACAGGCTAAAATGGAATCCACAAAGAAGGATATCTTTCATGAATTCTATTCATTTATGTATTTATTGCTTTTCTCTTTATGATTCTATGATTGTGTACATATGTGAGTAGCATGTTTTATGGAAACAGGATCCCTGTTCCTTTTATATACTTACCTTGCATGTTGTTTTATTGTGAGACACAGTCCTGTGTGCCATATCCCCTATGTTGTTGAATTAGAATTTAATATGACCATAGAATGTTTCAGGCCTTCTCAAATAAAGTTACTCTCTCCTCATGAGAGTGAACAGAATATGTCAATCTGACCCCCAGAATGTACCAGACAGACCTTGATTGTAGTGCTTTTGTTGTGCAAAACATATTCTGAAGTTTGATTATAGATACACGCCTTGCAACCAACATCCAACTGTTAGATGACCATAACATCACTACAGGAACGTGCTATCTGTGACGCACGGACCTAAACAGTTAATCAGAAATGGTTACGTACTTTAGGATATCCAACAAGCATTTAAACATGAGATGTCTGGAAACAGAGACGGGACAGGACACACCAGAGGGACACACACACCAGAGGGGGCTCCTCTGACCGGCCCCTCGCGGTCCGTCTTGAGTCCGGCGCTGCAAGGACTTTACCTGTGACCTGTGACCAGAGTAAACTGCTTGTGAGACCAGACTGAAAACCTCCGTTGAGTTCTTGAGCTGCCAATATAAGAACCTAACAATGTGAACACCTAAAACAAAGAACAGAGAGAAACACATATTACCAAAGAGCACTTATTTACTTACCTGAGTGACTGAGTGAGCTGACTGAGTTGACTGTGTGACTGAGTTGAATTAGAATTTAATATGACCATAGAATGTTTCAGGCCTTCTCAAATAAAGTTACTCTCTCCTCATGAGAGTGAACAGAATATGTCAATCTGATCCCCAGAATGTACCAGACAGACCTTGATTGTAGTGCTTTTGTTGTGCAAAACATATTCTGAAGTTTGATTATAGATACACGCCTTGCAACCAACATCCAACTGTTAGATGACCATAACATCACTACAGGAACGTGCCATCTGTGACGCACCGACCTAAACAGTTAATCAGAAATGGTTACGTACTTTAGGATATCCAACAAGCATTTAAACATGAGATGTCTGGAAACAGAGACGGGACAGGACACACCAGAGGGACACACACACCAGAGGGGGCTCCTCTGACCGGCCCCTCGCGGTCCGTTATGAGTCCGGCGCTGCAAGGACTTTACCTGTGACCTGTGACCAGAGTAAACTGCTTGTGAGACCAGACTGAAAACCTCCGTTGAGTTCTTGAGCTGTCAATATAAGAACCTAACACTATAGCATTAAGCCTTATTGGCTCAATGGAGGGACTGGAAGCTGGTGAAATGTCTCCGTCTGGCGGCCAAAGAGGGTAATTACCACTATAGTCCCATCAGCCTTACAGCAGTACAGGCTAAAATGGAATCCACAAAGAAGGATATCTTTCATGAATTCTATTCATTTATGTATTTATTGCTTTTCTGTTTATGATTCTATGATTGTGTACATATGTGAGTAGCATGTTTTATGGAAACAGGATCCCTGTTCCTTTTATATACTTACCTTGCATGTTGTTTTATTGTGAGACACTGTCCTGTGTGCCATATCCCCTATGTTGTTGAATTAGAATTTAATATGACCATAGAATGTTTCAGGCCTTCTCAAATAAAGTTACTCTCTCCTCATGAGAGTGAACAGAATATGTCAATCTGACCCCCAGAATGTACCAGACAGACCTTGATTGTAGTGCTTTTGTTGTGCAAAACATATTCTGAAGTTTGATTATAGATACACGCCTTGCAACCAACATCCAACTGTTAGATTACCATAACATCACTACAGGAACGTGCTATCTGTGACGCACCGACCTAAACAGTTAATCAGAAATGGTTACGTACTTTATGATATCCAACAAGCATTTAAACATGAGATGTCTGGAAACAGAGACGGGACAGGACACACCAGAGGGACACACACACCAGAGGGGGCTCCTCTGACCGGCCCCTCGCGGTCCGTCTTGAGTCCGGCGCTGTGAGGACTTTACCTGTGACCTGTGACCAGAGTAAACTGCTTGTGAGACCACACTGAAAACCTCCGTTGAGTTCTTGAGCTGCCAATATAAGAACCTAACACTATAGCATTAAGCCTTATTGGCTCAATGGAGGGACTGGAAGCTGGTGAAATGTCTCCATCTGGCGGCCAAAGAGGGTAATTACCACTATAGTCCCATCAGCCTTACAGCAGTACAGGCTAAAATGGAATCCACAAAGAAGGATATCTTTCATGAATTCTATTCATTTATGTATTTATTGCTTTTCTCTTTATGATTTTATGATTGTGTACATATGTGAGTAGCATGTTTTATGGAAACAGGATCCCTGTTCCTTTTATATACTTACCTTGCATGTTGTTTTATTGTGAGACACTGTCCTGTGTGCCATATCCCCTATGTTGTTGAATTAGAATTTAATATGACCATAGAATGTTTCAGGCCTTCTCAAATAAAGTTACTCTCTCCTCATGAGAGTGAACAGAATATGTCAATCTGACCTCCAGAATGTACCAGACAGACCTTGATTGTAGTGCTTTTGTTGTGCAAAACATATTCTGAAGTTTGATTATAGATACACGCCTTGCAACCAACATCCAACTGTTAGATTACCATAACATCACTACAGGAACGTGCTATCTGTGACGCACCGACCTAAACAGTTAATCAGAAATGGTTACGTACTTTATGATATCCAACAAGCATTTAAACATGAGATGTCTGGAAACAGAGACGGGACAGGACACACCAGAGGGACACACACACCAGAGGGGGCTCCTCTGACCGGCCCCTCGCGGTCCGTCTTGAGTCCGGCGCTGTGAGGACTTTACCTGTGACCTGTGACCAGAGTAAACTGCTTGTGAGACCAGACTGAAAACCTCCGTTGAGTTCTTGAGCTGCCAATATAAGAACCTAACAATGTGAACACCTAAAACAAAGAACAGAGAGAAACACATATTACCAAAGAGCACTTATTTACTTACCTGAGTGACTGAGTGAGCTGACTGAGTTGACTGTGTGACTGAGTTGAATTAGAATTTAATATGACCATAGAATGTTTCAGGCCTTCTCAAATAAAGTTACTCTCTCCTCATGAGAGTGAACAGAATATGTCAATCTGACCCCCAGAATGTACCAGACAGACCTTGATTGTAGTGCTTTTGTTGTGCAAAACATATTCTGAAGTTTGATTATAGATACACGCCTTGCAACCAACATCCAACTGTTAGATGACCATAACATCACTACAGGAACGTGCCATCTGTGACGCACCGACCTAAACAGTTAATCAGAAATGGTTACGTACTTTAGGATATCCAACAAGCATTTAAACATGAGATGTCTGGAAACAGAGACGGGACAGGACACACCAGAGGGACACACACACCAGAGGGGGCTCCTCTGACCGGCCCCTCGCGGTCCGTTATGAGTCCGGCGCTGCAAGGACTTTACCTGTGACCTGTGACCAGAGTAAACTGCTTGTGAGACCAGACTGAAAACCTCCGTTGAGTTCTTGAGCTGTCAATATAAGAACCTAACACTATAGCATTAAGCCTTATTGGCTCAATGGAGGGACTGGAAGCTGGTGAAATGTCTCCATCTGGCGGCCAAAGAGGGTAATTACCACTATAGTCCCATCAGCCTTACAGCAGTACAGGCTAAAATGGAATCCACAAAGAAGGATATCTTTCATGAATTCTATTCATTTATGTATTTATTGCTTTTCTCTTTATGATTCTATGATTGTGTACATATGTGAGTAGCATGTTTTATGGAAACAGGATCCCTGTTCCTTTTATATACTTACCTTGCATGTTGTTTTATTGTGAGACACAGTCCTGTGTGCCATATCCCCTATGTTGTTGAATTAGAATTTAATATGACCATAGAATGTTTCAGGCCTTCTCAAATAAAGTTACTCTCTCCTCATGAGAGTGAACAGAATATGTCAATCTGACCCCCAGAATGTACCAGACAGACCTTGATTGTAGTGCTTTTGTTGTGCAAAACATATTCTGAAGTTTGATTATAGATACACGCCTTGCACCCAACATCCAACTGTTAGATTACCATAACATCACTACAGGAACGTGCTATCTGTGACGCACCGACCTAAACAGTTAATCAGAAATGGTTACGTACTTTATGATATCCAACAAGCATTTAAACATGAGATGTCTGGAAACAGAGACGGGACAGGACACACCAGAGGGACACACACACCAGAGGGGGCTCCTCTGACCGGCCCCTCGCGGTCCGTCTTGAGTCCGGCGCTGTGAGGACTTTACCTGTGACCTGTGACCAGAATAAACTGCTTGTGAGACCACACTGAAAACCTCCGTTGAGTTCTTGAGCTGCCAATATAAGAACCTAACAATGTGAACACCTAAAACAAAGAACAGAGAGAAACACATATTACCAAAGAGCACTTATTTACTTACCTGAGTGACTGAGTGAGCTGACTGAGTTGACTGTGTGACTGAGTTGAATTAGAATTTAATATGACCATAGAATGTTTCAGGCCTTCTCAAATAAAGTTACTCTCTCCTCATGAGAGTGAACAGAATATGTCAATCTGACCTCCAGAATGTACCAGACAGACCTTGATTGTAGTGCTTTTGTTGTGCAAAACATATTCTGAAGTTTGATTATAGATACACGCCTTGCAACCAACATCCAACTGTTAGATTACCATAACATCACTACAGGAACGTGCTATCTGTGACGCACCGACCTAAACAGTTAATCAGAAATGGTTACGTACTTTATGATATCCAACAAGCATTTAAACATGAGATGTCTGGAAACAGAGACGGGACAGGACACACCAGAGGGACACACACACCAGAGGGGGCTCCTCTGACCGGCCCCTCGCGGTCCGTCTTGAGTCCGGCGCTGTGAGGACTTTACCTGTGACCTGTGACCAGAGTAAACTGCTTGTGAGACCAGACTGAAAACCTCCGTTGAGTTCTTGAGCTGTCAATATAAGAACCTAACACTATAGCATTAAGCCTTATTGGCTCAATGGAGGGACTGGAAGCTGGTGAAATGTCTCCATCTGGCGGCCAAAGAGGGTAATTACCACTATAATCCCATCAGCCTTACAGCAGTACAGGCTAAAATGGAATCCACAAAGAAGGATATCTTTCATGAATTCTATTCATTTATGTAGTTATTGCTTTTCTGTTTATGATTCTATGATTGTGTACATATGTGAGTAGCATGTTTTATGGAAACAGGATCCCTGTTCCTTTTATATACTTACCTTGCATGTTGTTTTATTGTGAGACACTGTCCTGTGTGCCATATCCCCTATGTTGTTGAATTAGAATTTAATATGACCATAGAATGTTTCAGGCCTTCTCAAATAAAGTTACTCTCTCCTCATGAGAGTGAACAGAATATGTCAATCTGACCTCCAGAATGTACCAGACAGACCTTGATTGTAGTGCTTTTGTTGTGCAAAACATATTCTGAAGTTTGATTATAGATACACGCCTTGCAACCAACATCCAACTGTTAGATTACCATAACATCACTACAGGAACGTGCTATCTGTGACGCACCGACCTAAACAGTTAATCAGAAATGGTTACGTACTTTATGATATCCAACAAGCATTTAAACATGAGATGTCTGGAAACAGAGACGGGACAGGACACACCAGAGGGACACACACACCAGAGGGGGCTCCTCTGACCGGCCCCTCGCGGTCCGTCTTGAGTCCGGCGCTGTGAGGACTTTACCTGTGACCTGTGACCAGAGTAAACTGCTTGTGAGACCAGACTGAAAACCTCCGTTGAGTTCTTGAGCTGCCAATATAAGAACCTAACAATGTGAACACCTAAAACAAAGAACAGAGAGAAACACATATTACCAAAGAGCACTTATTTACTTACCTGAGTGACTGAGTGAGCTGACTGAGTTGACTGTGTGACTGAGTTGAATTAGAATTTAATATGACCATAGAATGTTTCAGGCCTTCTCAAATAAAGTTACTCTCTCCTCATGAGAGTGAACAGAATATGTCAATCTGACCCCCAGAATGTACCAGACAGACCTTGATTGTAGTGCTTTTGTTGTGCAAAACATATTCTGAAGTTTGATTATAGATACACGCCTTGCAACCAACATCCAACTGTTAGATGACCATAACATCACTACAGGAACGTGCCATCTGTGACGCACCGACCTAAACAGTTAATCAGAAATGGTTACGTACTTTAGGATATCCAACAAGCATTTAAACATGAGATGTCTGGAAACAGAGACGGGACAGGACACACCAGAGGGACACACACACCAGAGGGGGCTCCTCTGACCGGCCCCTCGCGGTCCGTTATGAGTCCGGCGCTGCAAGGACTTTACCTGTGACCTGTGACCAGAGTAAACTGCTTGTGAGACCAGACTGAAAACCTCCGTTGAGTTCTTGAGCTGTCAATATAAGAACCTAACACTATAGCATTAAGCCTTATTGGCTCAATGGAGGGACTGGAAGCTGGTGAAATGTCTCCATCTGGCGGCCAAAGAGGGTAATTACCACTATAGTCCCATCAGCCTTACAGCAGTACAGGCTAAAATGGAATCCACAAAGAAGGATATCTTTCATGAATTCTATTCATTTATGTATTTATTGCTTTTCTCTTTATGATTCTATGATTGTGTACATATGTGAGTAGCATGTTTTATGGAAACAGGATCCCTGTTCCTTTTATATACTTACCTTGCATGTTGTTTTATTGTGAGACACAGTCCTGTGTGCCATATCCCCTATGTTGTTGAATTAGAATTTAATATGACCATAGAATGTTTCAGGCCTTCTCAAATAAAGTTACTCTCTCCTCATGAGAGTGAACAGAATATGTCAATCTGACCCCCAGAATGTACCAGACAGACCTTGATTGTAGTGCTTTTGTTGTGCAAAACATATTCTGAAGTTTGATTATAGATACACGCCTTGCACCCAACATCCAACTGTTAGATTACCATAACATCACTACAGGAACGTGCTATCTGTGACGCACCGACCTAAACAGTTAATCAGAAATGGTTACGTACTTTATGATATCCAACAAGCATTTAAACATGAGATGTCTGGAAACAGAGACGGGACAGGACACACCAGAGGGACACACACACCAGAGGGGGCTCCTCTGACCGGCCCCTCGCGGTCCGTCTTGAGTCCGGCGCTGTGAGGACTTTACCTGTGACCTGTGACCAGAATAAACTGCTTGTGAGACCACACTGAAAACCTCCGTTGAGTTCTTGAGCTGCCAATATAAGAACCTAACAATGTGAACACCTAAAACAAAGAACAGAGAGAAACACATATTACCAAAGAGCACTTATTTACTTACCTGAGTGACTGAGTGAGCTGACTGAGTTGACTGTGTGACTGAGTTGAATTAGAATTTAATATGACCATAGAATGTTTCAGGCCTTCTCAAATAAAGTTACTCTCTCCTCATGAGAGTGAACAGAATATGTCAATCTGACCTCCAGAATGTACCAGACAGACCTTGATTGTAGTGCTTTTGTTGTGCAAAACATATTCTGAAGTTTGATTATAGATACACGCCTTGCAACCAACATCCAACTGTTAGATTACCATAACATCACTACAGGAACGTGCTATCTGTGACGCACCGACCTAAACAGTTAATCAGAAATGGTTACGTACTTTATGATATCCAACAAGCATTTAAACATGAGATGTCTGGAAACAGAGACGGGACAGGACACACCAGAGGGACACACACACCAGAGGGGGCTCCTCTGACCGGCCCCTCGCGGTCCGTCTTGAGTCCGGCGCTGTGAGGACTTTACCTGTGACCTGTGACCAGAGTAAACTGCTTGTGAGACCAGACTGAAAACCTCCGTTGAGTTCTTGAGCTGTCAATATAAGAACCTAACACTATAGCATTAAGCCTTATTGGCTCAATGGAGGGACTGGAAGCTGGTGAAATGTCTCCATCTGGCGGCCAAAGAGGGTAATTACCACTATAATCCCATCAGCCTTACAGCAGTACAGGCTAAAATGGAATCCACAAAGAAGGATATCTTTCATGAATTCTATTCATTTATGTAGTTATTGCTTTTCTGTTTATGATTCTATGATTGTGTACATATGTGAGTAGCATGTTTTATGGAAACAGGATCCCTGTTCCTTTTATATACTTACCTTGCATGTTGTTTTATTGTGAGACACTGTCCTGTGTGCCATATCCCCTATGTTGTTGAATTAGAATTTAATATGACCATAGAATGTTTCAGGCCTTCTCAAATAAAGTTACTCTCTCCTCATGAGAGTGAACAGAATATGTCAATCTGACCTCCAGAATGTACCAGACAGACCTTGATTGTAGTGCTTTTGTTGTGCAAAACATATTCTGAAGTTTGATTATAGATACACGCCTTGCAACCAACATCCAACTGTTAGATTACCATAACATCACTACAGGAACGTGCTATCTGTGACGCACCGACCTAAACAGTTAATCAGAAATGGTTACGTACTTTATGATATCCAACAAGCATTTAAACATGAGATGTCTGGAAACAGAGACGGGACAGGACACACCAGAGGGACACACACACCAGAGGGGGCTCCTCTGACCGGCCCCTCGCGGTCCGTCTTGAGTCCGGCGCTGTGAGGACTTTACCTGTGACCTGTGACCAGAGTAAACTGCTTGTGAGACCAGACTGAAAACCTCCGTTGAGTTCTTGAGCTGCCAATATAAGAACCTAACAATGTGAACACCTAAAACAAAGAACAGAGAGAAACACATATTACCAAAGAGCACTTATTTACTTACCTGAGTGACTGAGTGAGCTGACTGAGTTGACTGTGTGACTGAGTTGAATTAGAATTTAATATGACCATAGAATGTTTCAGGCCTTCTCAAATAAAGTTACTCTCTCCTCATGAGAGTGAACAGAATATGTCAATCTGACCCCCAGAATGTACCAGACAGACCTTGATTGTAGTGCTTTTGTTGTGCAAAACATATTCTGAAGTTTGATTATAGATACACGCCTTGCAACCAACATCCAACTGTTAGATGACCATAACATCACTACAGGAACGTGCCATCTGTGACGCACCGACCTAAACAGTTAATCAGAAATGGTTACGTACTTTAGGATATCCAACAAGCATTTAAACATGAGATGTCTGGAAACAGAGACGGGACAGGACACACCAGAGGGACACACACACCAGAGGGGGCTCCTCTGACCGGCCCCTCGCGGTCCGTTATGAGTCCGGCGCTGCAAGGACTTTACCTGTGACCTGTGACCAGAGTAAACTGCTTGTGAGACCAGACTGAAAACCTCCGTTGAGTTCTTGAGCTGTCAATATAAGAACCTAACACTATAGCATTAAGCCTTATTGGCTCAATGGAGGGACTGGAAGCTGGTGAAATGTCTCCATCTGGCGGCCAAAGAGGGTAATTACCACTATAGTCCCATCAGCCTTACAGCAGTACAGGCTAAAATGGAATCCACAAAGAAGGATATCTTTCATGAATTCTATTCATTTATGTATTTATTGCTTTTCTCTTTATGATTCTATGATTGTGTACATATGTGAGTAGCATGTTTTATGGAAACAGGATCCCTGTTCCTTTTATATACTTACCTTGCATGTTGTTTTATGGTGAGACACTGTCCTGTGTGCCATATCCCCTATGTTGTTGAATTAGAATTTAATATGACCATAGAATGTTTCAGGCCTTCTCAAATAAAGTTACTCTCTCCTCATGAGAGTGAACAGAATATGTCAATCTGACCCCCAGAATGTACCAGACAGACCTTGATTGTAGTGCTTTTGTTGTGCAAAACATATTCTGAAGTTTGATTATAGATACACGCCTTGCAACCAACATCCAACTGTTAGATTACCATAACATCACTACAGGAACGTGCTATCTGTGACGCACCGACCTAAACAGTTAATCAGAAATGGTTACGTACTTTATGATATCCAACAAGCATTTAAACATGAGATGTCTGGAAACAGAGACGGGACAGGACACACCAGAGGGACACACACACCAGAGGGGGCTCCTCTGACCGGCCCCTCGCGGTCCGTCTTGAGTCCGGCGCTGTGAGGACTTTACCTGTGACCTGTGACCAGAGTAAACTGCTTGTGAGACCACACTGAAAACCTCCGTTGAGTTCTTGAGCTGCCAATATAAGAACCTAACAATGTGAACACCTAAAACAAAGAACAGAGAGAAACACATATTACCAAAGAGCACTTATTTACTTACCTGAGTGACTGAGTGAGCTGACTGAGTTGACTGTGTGACTGAGTTGAATTAGAATTTAATATGACCATAGAATGTTTCAGGCCTTCTCAAATAAAGTTACTCTCTCCTCATGAGAGTGAACAGAATATGTCAATCTGATCCCCAGAATGTACCAGACAGACCTTGATTGTAGTGCTTTTGTTGTGCAAAACATATTCTGAAGTTTGATTATAGATACACGCCTTGCAACCAACATCCAACTGTTAGATGACCATAACATCACTACAGGAACGTGCCATCTGTGACGCACCGACCTAAACAGTTAATCAGAAATGGTTACGTACTTTAGGATATCCAACAAGCATTTAAACATGAGATGTCTGGAAACAGAGACGGGACAGGACACACCACAGGGACACACACACCAGAGGGGGCTCCTCTGACCGGCCCCTCGCGGTCCGTTATGAGTCCGGCGCTGCAAGGACTTTACCTGTGACCTGTGACCAGAGTAAACTGCTTGTGAGACCAGACTGAAAACCTCCGTTGAGTTCTTGAGCTGTCAATATAAGAACCTAACACTATAGCATTAAGCCTTATTGGCTCAATGGAGGGACTGGAAGCTGGTGAAATGTCTCCGTCTGGCGGCCAAAGAGGGTAATTACCACTATAGTCCCATCAGCCTTACAGCAGTACAGGCTAAAATGGAATCCACAAAGAAGGATATCTTTCATGAATTCTATTCATTTATGTATTTATTGCTTTTCTGTTTATGATTCTATGATTGTGTACATATGTGAGTAGCATGTTTTATGGAAACAGGATCCCTGTTCCTTTTATATACTTACCTTGCATGTTGTTTTATTGTGAGACACTGTCCTGTGTGCCATATCCCCTATGTTGTTGAATTAGAATTTAATATGACCATAGAATGTTTCAGGCCTTCTCAAATAAAGTTACTCTCTCCTCATGAGAGTGAACAGAATATGTCAATCTGACCCCCAGAATGTACCAGACAGACCTTGATTGTAGTGCTTTTGTTGTGCAAAACATATTCTGAAGTTTGATTATAGATACACGCCTTGCAACCAACATCCAACTGTTAGATTACCATAACATCACTACAGGAACGTGCTATCTGTGACGCACCGACCTAAACAGTTAATCAGAAATGGTTACGTACTTTATGATATCCAACAAGCATTTAAACATGAGATGTCTGGAAACAGAGACGGGACAGGACACACCAGAGGGACACACACACCAGAGGGGGCTCCTCTGACCGGCCCCTCGCGGTCCGTCTTGAGTCCGGCGCTGTGAGGACTTTACCTGTGACCTGTGACCAGAGTAAACTGCTTGTGAGACCACACTGAAAACCTCCGTTGAGTTCTTGAGCTGCCAATATAAGAACCTAACACTATAGCATTAAGCCTTATTGGCTCAATGGAGGGACTGGAAGCTGGTGAAATGTCTCCATCTGGCGGCCAAAGAGGGTAATTACCACTATAGTCCCATCAGCCTTACAGCAGTACAGGCTAAAATGGAATCCACAAAGAAGGATATCTTTCATGAATTCTATTCATTTATGTATTTATTGCTTTTCTCTTTATGATTTTATGATTGTGTACATATGTGAGTAGCATGTTTTATGGAAACAGGATCCCTGTTCCTTTTATATACTTACCTTGCATGTTGTTTTATTGTGAGACACTGTCCTGTGTGCCATATCCCCTATGTTGTTGAATTAGAATTTAATATGACCATAGAATGTTTCAGGCCTTCTCAAATAAAGTTACTCTCTCCTCATGAGAGTGAACAGAATATGTCAATCTGACCTCCAGAATGTACCAGACAGACCTTGATTGTAGTGCTTTTGTTGTGCAAAACATATTCTGAAGTTTGATTATAGATACACGCCTTGCAACCAACATCCAACTGTTAGATTACCATAACATCACTACAGGAACGTGCTATCTGTGACGCACCGACCTAAACAGTTAATCAGAAATGGTTACGTACTTTATGATATCCAACAAGCATTTAAACATGAGATGTCTGGAAACAGAGACGGGACAGGACACACCAGAGGGACACACACACCAGAGGGGGCTCCTCTGACCGGCCCCTCGCGGTCCGTCTTGAGTCCGGCGCTGTGAGGACTTTACCTGTGACCTGTGACCAGAGTAAACTGCTTGTGAGACCAGACTGAAAACCTCCGTTGAGTTCTTGAGCTGCCAATATAAGAACCTAACACTATAGCATTAAGCCTTATTGGCTCAATGGAGGGACTGGAAGCTGGTGAAATGTCTCCATCTGGCGGCCAAAGAGGGTAATTACCACTATAGTCCCATCAGCCTTACAGCAGTACAGGCTAAAATGGAATCCACAAAGAAGGATATCTTTCATGAATTCTATTCATTTATGTAGTTATTGCTTTTCTCTTTATGATTTTATGATTGTGTACATATGTGAGTAGCATGTTTTATGGAAACAGGATCCCTGTTCCTTTTATATACTTACCTTGCATGTTGTTTTATTGTGAGACACTGTCCTGTGTGCCATATCCCCTATGTTGTTGAATTAGAATTTAATATGACCATAGAATGTTTCAGGCCTTCTCAAATAAAGTTACTCTCTCCTCATGAGAGTGAACAGAATATGTCAATCTGACCTCCAGAATGTACCAGACAGACCTTGATTGTAGTGCTTTTGTTGTGCAAAACATATTCTGAAGTTTGATTATAGATACACGCCTTGCAACCAACATCCAACTGTTAGATTACCATAACATCACTACAGGAACGTGCTATCTGTGACGCACCGACCTAAACAGTTAATCAGAAATGGTTACGTACTTTATGATATCCAACAAGCATTTAAACATGAGATGTCTGGAAACAGAGACGGGACAGGACACACCAGAGGGACACACACACCAGAGGGGGCTCCTCTGACCGGCCCCTCGCGGTCCGTCTTGAGTCCGGCTCTGTGAGGACTTTACCTGTGACCTGTGACCAGAGTAAACTGCTTGTGAGACCAGACTGAAAACCTCCGTTGAGTTCTTGAGCTGCCAATATAAGAACCTAACACTATAGCATTAAGCCTTATTGGCTCAATGGAGGGACTGGAAGCTGGTGAAATGTCTCCATCTGGCGGCCAAAGAGGGTAATTACCACTATAGTCCCATCAGCCTTACAGCAGTACAGGCTAAAATGGAATCCACAAAGAAGGATATCTTTCATGAATTCTATTCATTTATGTAGTTATTGCTTTTCTGTTTATGATTCTATGATTGTGTACATATGTGAGTAGCATGTTTTATGGAAACAGGATCCCTGTTCCTTTTATATACTTACCTTGCATGTTGTTTTATTGTGAGACACTGTCCTGTGTGCCATATCCCCTATGTTGTTGAATTAGAATTTAATATGACCATAGAATGTTTCAGGCCTTCTCAAATAAAGTTACTCTCTCCTCATGAGAGTGAACAGAATATGTCAATCTGACCTCCAGAATGTACCAGACAGACCTTGATTGTAGTGCTTTTGTTGTGCAAAACATATTCTGAAGTTTGATTATAGATACACGCCTTGCAACCAACATCCAACTGTTAGATTACCATAACATCACTACAGGAACGTGCTATCTGTGACGCACCGACCTAAACAGTTAATCAGAAATGGTTACGTACTTTATGATATCCAACAAGCATTTAAACATGAGATGTCTGGAAACAGAGACGGGACAGGACACACCAGAGGGACACACACACCAGAGGGGGCTCCTCTGACCGGCCCCTCGCGGTCCGTCTTGAGTCCGGCGCTGTGAGGACTTTACCTGTGACCTGTGACCAGAGTAAACTGCTTGTGAGACCAGACTGAAAACCTCCGTTGAGTTCTTGAGCTGCCAATATAAGAACCTAACAATGTGAACACCTAAAACAAAGAACAGAGAGAAACACATATTACCAAAGAGCACTTATTTACTTACCTGAGTGACTGAGTGAGCTGACTGAGTTGACTGTGTGACTGAGTTGAATTAGAATTTAATATGACCATAGAATGTTTCAGGCCTTCTCAAATAAAGTTACTCTCTCCTCATGAGAGTGAACAGAATATGTCAATCTGACCCCCAGAATGTACCAGACAGACCTTGATTGTAGTGCTTTTGTTGTGCAAAACATATTCTGAAGTTTGATTATAGATACACGCCTTGCAACCAACATCCAACTGTTAGATGACCATAACATCACTACAGGAACGTGCCATCTGTGACGCACCGACCTAAACAGTTAATCAGAAATGGTTACGTACTTTAGGATATCCAACAAGCATTTAAACATGAGATGTCTGGAAACAGAGACGGGACAGGACACACCAGAGGGACACACACACCAGAGGGGGCTCCTCTGACCGGCCCCTCGCGGTCCGTTATGAGTCCGGCGCTGCAAGGACTTTACCTGTGACCTGTGACCAGAGTAAACTGCTTGTGAGACCAGACTGAAAACCTCCGTTGAGTTCTTGAGCTGTCAATATAAGAACCTAACACTATAGCATTAAGCCTTATTGGCTCAATGGAGGGACTGGAAGCTGGTGAAATGTCTCCATCTGGCGGCCAAAGAGGGTAATTACCACTATAGTCCCATCAGCCTTACAGCAGTACAGGCTAAAATGGAATCCACAAAGAAGGATATCTTTCATGAATTCTATTCATTTATGTATTTATTGCTTTTCTCTTTATGATTCTATGATTGTGTACATATGTGAGTAGCATGTTTTATGGAAACAGGATCCCTGTTCCTTTTATATACTTACCTTGCATGTTGTTTTATGGTGAGACACTGTCCTGTGTGCCATATCCCCTATGTTGTTGAATTAGAATTTAATATGACCATAGAATGTTTCAGGCCTTCTCAAATAAAGTTACTCTCTCCTCATGAGAGTGAACAGAATATGTCAATCTGACCCCCAGAATGTACCAGACAGACCTTGATTGTAGTGCTTTTGTTGTGCAAAACATATTCTGAAGTTTGATTATAGATACACGCCTTGCAACCAACATCCAACTGTTAGATTACCATAACATCACTACAGGAACGTGCTATCTGTGACGCACCGACCTAAACAGTTAATCAGAAATGGTTACGTACTTTATGATATCCAACAAGCATTTAAACATGAGATGTCTGGAAACAGAGACGGGACAGGACACACCAGAGGGACACACACACCAGAGGGGGCTCCTCTGACCGGCCCCTCGCGGTCCGTCTTGAGTCCGGCGCTGTGAGGACTTTACCTGTGACCTGTGACCAGAGTAAACTGCTTGTGAGACCACACTGAAAACCTCCGTTGAGTTCTTGAGCTGCCAATATAAGAACCTAACACTATAGCGTTAAGCCTTATTGGCTCAATGGAGGGACTGGAAGCTGGTGAAATGTCTCCATCTGGCGGCCAAAGAGGGTAATTACCACTATAGTCCCATCAGCCTTACAGCAGTACAGGCTAAAATGGAATCCACAAAGAAGGATATCTTTCATGAATTCTATTCATTTATGTATTTATTGCTTTTCTCTTTATGATTCTATGATTGTGTACATATGTGAGTAGCATGTTTTATGGAAACAGGATCCCTGTTCCTTTTATATACTTACCTTGCATGTTGTTTTATTGTGAGACACAGTCCTGTGTGCCATATCCCCTATGTTGTTGAATTAGAATTTAATATGACCATAGAATGTTTCAGGCCTTCTCAAATAAAGTTACTCTCTCCTCATGAGAGTGAACAGAATATGTCAATCTGACCCCCAGAATGTACCAGACAGACCTTGATTGTAGTGCTTTTGTTGTGCAAAACATATTCTGAAGTTTGATTATAGATACACGCCTTGCAACCAACATCCAACTGTTAGATGACCATAACATCACTACAGGAACGTGCTATCTGTGACGCACGGACCTAAACAGTTAATCAGAAATGGTTACGTACTTTAGGATATCCAACAAGCATTTAAACATGAGATGTCTGGAAACAGAGACGGGACAGGACACACCAGAGGGACACACACACCAGAGGGGGCTCCTCTGACCGGCCCCTCGCGGTCCGTCTTGAGTCCGGCGCTGCAAGGACTTTACCTGTGACCTGTGACCAGAGTAAACTGCTTGTGAGACCAGACTGAAAACCTCCGTTGAGTTCTTGAGCTGCCAATATAAGAACCTAACAATGTGAACACCTAAAACAAAGAACAGAGAGAAACACATATTACCAAAGAGCACTTATTTACTTACCTGAGTGACTGAGTGAGCTGACTGAGTTGACTGTGTGACTGAGTTGAATTAGAATTTAATATGACCATAGAATGTTTCAGGCCTTCTCAAATAAAGTTACTCTCTCCTCATGAGAGTGAACAGAATATGTCAATCTGATCCCCAGAATGTACCAGACAGACCTTGATTGTAGTGCTTTTGTTGTGCAAAACATATTCTGAAGTTTGATTATAGATACACGCCTTGCAACCAACATCCAACTGTTAGATGACCATAACATCACTACAGGAACGTGCCATCTGTGACGCACCGACCTAAACAGTTAATCAGAAATGGTTACGTACTTTAGGATATCCAACAAGCATTTAAACATGAGATGTCTGGAAACAGAGACGGGACAGGACACACCAGAGGGACACACACACCAGAGGGGGCTCCTCTGACCGGCCCCTCGCGGTCCGTTATGAGTCCGGCGCTGCAAGGACTTTACCTGTGACCTGTGACCAGAGTAAACTGCTTGTGAGACCAGACTGAAAACCTCCGTTGAGTTCTTGAGCTGTCAATATAAGAACCTAACACTATAGCATTAAGCCTTATTGGCTCAATGGAGGGACTGGAAGCTGGTGAAATGTCTCCGTCTGGCGGCCAAAGAGGGTAATTACCACTATAGTCCCATCAGCCTTACAGCAGTACAGGCTAAAATGGAATCCACAAAGAAGGATATCTTTCATGAATTCTATTCATTTATGTATTTATTGCTTTTCTGTTTATGATTCTATGATTGTGTACATATGTGAGTAGCATGTTTTATGGAAACAGGATCCCTGTTCCTTTTATATACTTACCTTGCATGTTGTTTTATTGTGAGACACTGTCCTGTGTGCCATATCCCCTATGTTGTTGAATTAGAATTTAATATGACCATAGAATGTTTCAGGCCTTCTCAAATAAAGTTACTCTCTCCTCATGAGAGTGAACAGAATATGTCAATCTGACCCCCAGAATGTACCAGACAGACCTTGATTGTAGTGCTTTTGTTGTGCAAAACATATTCTGAAGTTTGATTATAGATACACGCCTTGCAACCAACATCCAACTGTTAGATTACCATAACATCACTACAGGAACGTGCTATCTGTGACGCACCGACCTAAACAGTTAATCAGAAATGGTTACGTACTTTATGATATCCAACAAGCATTTAAACATGAGATGTCTGGAAACAGAGACGGGACAGGACACACCAGAGGGACACACACACCAGAGGGGGCTCCTCTGACCGGCCCCTCGCGGTCCGTCTTGAGTCCGGCGCTGTGAGGACTTTACCTGTGACCTGTGACCAGAGTAAACTGCTTGTGAGACCACACTGAAAACCTCCGTTGAGTTCTTGAGCTGCCAATATAAGAACCTAACACTATAGCATTAAGCCTTATTGGCTCAATGGAGGGACTGGAAGCTGGTGAAATGTCTCCATCTGGCGGCCAAAGAGGGTAATTACCACTATAGTCCCATCAGCCTTACAGCAGTACAGGCTAAAATGGAATCCACAAAGAAGGATATCTTTCATGAATTCTATTCATTTATGTATTTATTGCTTTTCTCTTTATGATTTTATGATTGTGTACATATGTGAGTAGCATGTTTTATGGAAACAGGATCCCTGTTCCTTTTATATACTTACCTTGCATGTTGTTTTATTGTGAGACACTGTCCTGTGTGCCATATCCCCTATGTTGTTGAATTAGAATTTAATATGACCATAGAATGTTTCAGGCCTTCTCAAATAAAGTTACTCTCTCCTCATGAGAGTGAACAGAATATGTCAATCTGACCTCCAGAATGTACCAGACAGACCTTGATTGTAGTGCTTTTGTTGTGCAAAACATATTCTGAAGTTTGATTATAGATACACGCCTTGCAACCAACATCCAACTGTTAGATTACCATAACATCACTACAGGAACGTGCTATCTGTGACGCACCGACCTAAACAGTTAATCAGAAATGGTTACGTACTTTATGATATCCAACAAGCATTTAAACATGAGATGTCTGGAAACAGAGACGGGACAGGACACACCAGAGGGACACACACACCAGAGGGGGCTCCTCTGACCGGCCCCTCGCGGTCCGTCTTGAGTCCGGCGCTGTGAGGACTTTACCTGTGACCTGTGACCAGAGTAAACTGCTTGTGAGACCAGACTGAAAACCTCCGTTGAGTTCTTGAGCTGCCAATATAAGAACCTAACAATGTGAACACCTAAAACAAAGAACAGAGAGAAACACATATTACCAAAGAGCACTTATTTACTTACCTGAGTGACTGAGTGAGCTGACTGAGTTGACTGTGTGACTGAGTTGAATTAGAATTTAATATGACCATAGAATGTTTCAGGCCTTCTCAAATAAAGTTACTCTCTCCTCATGAGAGTGAACAGAATATGTCAATCTGACCCCCAGAATGTACCAGACAGACCTTGATTGTAGTGCTTTTGTTGTGCAAAACATATTCTGAAGTTTGATTATAGATACACGCCTTGCAACCAACATCCAACTGTTAGATGACCATAACATCACTACAGGAACGTGCCATCTGTGACGCACCGACCTAAACAGTTAATCAGAAATGGTTACGTACTTTAGGATATCCAACAAGCATTTAAACATGAGATGTCTGGAAACAGAGACGGGACAGGACACACCAGAGGGACACACACACCAGAGGGGGCTCCTCTGACCGGCCCCTCGCGGTCCGTTATGAGTCCGGCGCTGCGAGGACTTTACCTGTGACCTGTGACCAGAGTAAACTGCTTGTGAGACCAGACTGAAAACCTCCGTTGAGTTCTTGAGCTGTCAATATAAGAACCTAACACTATAGCATTAAGCCTTATTGGCTCAATGGAGGGACTGGAAGCTGGTGAAATGTCTCCATCTGGCGGCCAAAGAGGGTAATTACCACTATAGTCCCATCAGCCTTACAGCAGTACAGGCTAAAATGGAATCCACAAAGAAGGATATCTTTCATGAATTCTATTCATTTATGTATTTATTGCTTTTCTCTTTATGATTCTATGATTGTGTACATATGTGAGTAGCATGTTTTATGGAAACAGGATCCCTGTTCCTTTTATATACTTACCTTGCATGTTGTTTTATTGTGAGACACAGTCCTGTGTGCCATATCCCCTATGTTGTTGAATTAGAATTTAATATGACCATAGAATGTTTCAGGCCTTCTCAAATAAAGCTACTCTCTCCTCATGAGAGTGAACAGAATATGTCAATCTGACCCCCAGAATGTACCAGACAGACCTTGATTGTAGTGCTTTTGTTGTGCAAAACATATTCTGAAGTTTGATTATAGATACACGCCTTGCACCCAACATCCAACTGTTAGATTACCATAACATCACTACAGGAACGTGCTATCTGTGACGCACCGACCTAAACAGTTAATCAGAAATGGTTACGTACTTTATGATATCCAACAAGCATTTAAACATGAGATGTCTGGAAACAGAGACGGGACAGGACACACCAGAGGGACACACACACCAGAGGGGGCTCCTCTGACCGGCCCCTCGCGGTCCGTCTTGAGTCCGGCGCTGTGAGGACTTTACCTGTGACCTGTGACCAGAGTAAACTGCTTGTGAGACCACACTGAAAACCTCCGTTGAGTTCTTGAGCTGCCAATATAAGAACCTAACAATGTGAACACCTAAAACAAAGAACAGAGAGAAACACATATTACCAAAGAGCACTTATTTACTTACCTGAGTGACTGAGTGAGCTGACTGAGTTGACTGTGTGACTGAGTTGAATTAGAATTTAATATGACCATAGAATGTTTCAGGCCTTCTCAAATAAAGTTACTCTCTCCTCATGAGAGTGAACAGAATATGTCAATCTGACCTCCAGAATGTACCAGACAGACCTTGATTGTAGTGCTTTTGTTGTGCAAAACATATTCTGAAGTTTGATTATAGATACACGCCTTGCAACCAACATCCAACTGTTAGATTACCATAACATCACTACAGGAACGTGCTATCTGTGACGCACCGACCTAAACAGTTAATCAGAAATGGTTACGTACTTTATGATATCCAACAAGCATTTAAACATGAGATGTCTGGAAACAGAGACGGGACAGGACACACCAGAGGGACACACACACCAGAGGGGGCTCCTCTGACCGGCCCCTCGCGGTCCGTCTTGAGTCCGGCGCTGTGAGGACTTTACCTGTGACCTGTGACCAGAGTAAACTGCTTGTGAGACCAGACTGAAAACCTCCGTTGAGTTCTTGAGCTGCCAATATAAGAACCTAACACTATAGCATTAAGCCTTATTGGCTCAATGGAGGGACTGGAAGCTGGTGAAATGTCTCCATCTGGCGGCCAAAGAGGGTAATTACCACTATAGTCCCATCAGCCTTACAGCAGTACAGGCTAAAATGGAATCCACAAAGAAGGATATCTTTCATGAATTCTATTCATTTATGTAGTTATTGCTTTTCTGTTTATGATTCTATGATTGTGTACATATGTGAGTAGCATGTTTTATGGAAACAGGATCCCTGTTCCTTTTATATACTTACCTTGCATGTTGTTTTATTGTGAGACACTGTCCTGTGTGCCATATCCCCTATGTTGTTGAATTAGAATTTAATATGACCATAGAATGTTTCAGGCCTTCTCAAATAAAGTTACTCTCTCCTCATGAGAGTGAACAGAATATGTCAATCTGACCTCCAGAATGTACCAGACAGACCTTGATTGTAGTGCTTTTGTTGTGCAAAACATATTCTGAAGTTTGATTATAGATACACGCCTTGCAACCAACATCCAACTGTTAGATTACCATAACATCACTACAGGAACGTGCTATCTGTGACGCACCGACCTAAACAGTTAATCAGAAATGGTTACGTACTTTATGATATCCAACAAGCATTTAAACATGAGATGTCTGGAAACAGAGACGGGACAGGACACACCAGAGGGACACACACACCAGAGGGGGCTCCTCTGACCGGCCCCTCGCGGTCCGTCTTGAGTCCGGCGCTGTGAGGACTTTACCTGTGACCTGTGACCAGAGTAAACTGCTTGTGAGACCAGACTGAAAACCTCCGTTGAGTTCTTGAGCTGCCAATATAAGAACCTAACAATGTGAACACCTAAAACAAAGAACAGAGAGAAACACATATTACCAAAGAGCACTTATTTACTTACCTGAGTGACTGAGTGAGCTGACTGAGTTGACTGTGTGACTGAGTTGAATTAGAATTTAATATGACCATAGAATGTTTCAGGCCTTCTCAAATAAAGTTACTCTCTCCTCATGAGAGTGAACAGAATATGTCAATCTGACCCCCAGAATGTACCAGACAGACCTTGATTGTAGTGCTTTTGTTGTGCAAAACATATTCTGAAGTTTGATTATAGATACACGCCTTGCAACCAACATCCAACTGTTAGATGACCATAACATCACTACAGGAACGTGCCATCTGTGACGCACCGACCTAAACAGTTAATCAGAAATGGTTACGTACTTTAGGATATCCAACAAGCATTTAAACATGAGATGTCTGGAAACAGAGACGGGACAGGACACACCAGAGGGACACACACACCAGAGGGGGCTCCTCTGACCGGCCCCTCGCGGTCCGTTATGAGTCCGGCGCTGCAAGGACTTTACCTGTGACCTGTGACCAGAGTAAACTGCTTGTGAGACCAGACTGAAAACCTCCGTTGAGTTCTTGAGCTGTCAATATAAGAACCTAACACTATAGCATTAAGCCTTATTGGCTCAATGGAGGGACTGGAAGCTGGTGAAATGTCTCCATCTGGCGGCCAAAGAGGGTAATTACCACTATAGTCCCATCAGCCTTACAGCAGTACAGGCTAAAATGGAATCCACAAAGAAGGATATCTTTCATGAATTCTATTCATTTATGTATTTATTGCTTTTCTCTTTATGATTCTATGATTGTGTACATATGTGAGTAGCATGTTTTATGGAAACAGGATCCCTGTTCCTTTTATATACTTACCTTGCATGTTGTTTTATTGTGAGACACTGTCCTGTGTGCCATATCCCCTATGTTGTTGAATTAGAATTTAATATGACCATAGAATGTTTCAGGCCTTCTCAAATAAAGTTACTCTCTCCTCATGAGAGTGAACAGAATATGTCAATCTGACCCCCAGAATGTACCAGACAGACCTTGATTGTAGTGCTTTTGTTGTGCAAAACATATTCTGAAGTTTGATTATAGATACACGCCTTGCACCCAACATCCAACTGTTAGATTAACATAACATCACTACAGGAACGTGCTATCTGTGACGCACCGACCTAAACAGTTAATCAGAAATGGTTACGTACTTTATGATATCCAACAAGCATTTAAACATGAGATGTCTGGAAACAGAGACGGGACAGGACACACCAGAGGGACACACACACCAGAGGGGGCTCCTCTGACCGGCCCCTCGCGGTCCGTCTTGAGTCCGGCGCTGTGAGGACTTTACCTGTGACCTGTGACCAGAGTAAACTGCTTGTGAGACCACACTGAAAACCTCCGTTGAGTTCTTGAGCTGCCAATATAAGAACCTAACACTATAGCATTAAGCCTTATTGGCTCAATGGAGGGACTGGAAGCTGGTGAAATGTCTCCATCTGGCGGCCAAAGAGGGTAATTACCACTATAGTCCCATCAGCCTTACAGCAGTACAGGCTAAAATGGAATCCACAAAGAAGGATATCTTTCATGAATTCTATTCATTTATGTAGTTATTGCTTTTCTGTTTATGATTCTATGATTGTGTACATATGTGAGTAGCATGTTTTATGGAAACAGGATCCCTGTTCCTTTTATATACTTACCTTGCATGTTGTTTTATTGTGAGACACTGTCCTGTGTGCCATATCCCCTATGTTGTTGAATTAGAATTTAATATGACCATAGAATGTTTCAGGCCTTCTCAAATAAAGTTACTCTCTCCTCATGAGAGTGAACAGAATATGTCAATCTGACCTCCAGAATGTACCAGACAGACCTTGATTGTAGTGCTTTTGTTGTGCAAAACATATTCTGAAGTTTGATTATAGATACACGCCTTGCAACCAACATCCAACTGTTAGATTACCATAACATCACTACAGGAACGTGCTATCTGTGACGCACCGACCTAAACAGTTAATCAGAAATGGTTACGTACTTTATGATATCCAACAAGCATTTAAACATGAGATGTCTGGAAACAGAGACGGGACAGGACACACCAGAGGGACACACACACCAGAGGGGGCTCCTCTGACCGGCCCCTCGCGGTCCGTTATGAGTCCGGCGCTGCAAGGACTTTACCTGTGACCTGTGACCAGAGTAAACTGCTTGTGAGACCAGACTGAAAACCTCCGTTGAGTTCTTGAGCTGTCAATATAAGAACCTAACACTATAGCATTAAGCCTTATTGGCTCAATGGAGGGACTGGAAGCTGGTGAAATGTCTCCATCTGGCGGCCAAAGAGGGTAATTACCACTATAGTCCCATCAGCCTTACAGCAGTACAGGCTAAAATGGAATCCACAAAGAAGGATATCTTTCATGAATTCTATTCATTTATGTATTTATTGCTTTTCTCTTTATGATTCTATGATTGTGTACATATGTGAGTAGCATGTTTTATGGAAACAGGATCCCTGTTCCTTTTATATACTTACCTTGCATGTTGTTTTATTGTGAGACACAGTCCTGTGTGCCATATCCCCTATGTTGTTGAATTAGAATTTAATATGACCATAGAATGTTTCAGGCCTTCTCAAATAAAGCTACTCTCTCCTCATGAGAGTGAACAGAATATGTCAATCTGACCCCCAGAATGTACCAGACAGACCTTGATTGTAGTGCTTTTGTTGTGCAAAACATATTCTGAAGTTTGATTATAGATACACGCCTTGCACCCAACATCCAACTGTTAGATTACCATAACATCACTACAGGAACGTGCTATCTGTGACGCACCGACCTAAACAGTTAATCAGAAATGGTTACGTACTTTATGATATCCAACAAGCATTTAAACATGAGATGTCTGGAAACAGAGACGGGACAGGACACACCAGAGGGACACACACACCAGAGGGGGCTCCTCTGACCGGCCCCTCGCGGTCCGTCTTGAGTCCGGCGCTGTGAGGACTTTACCTGTGACCTGTGACCAGAGTAAACTGCTTGTGAGACCACACTGAAAACCTCCGTTGAGTTCTTGAGCTGCCAATATAAGAACCTAACAATGTGAACACCTAAAACAAAGAACAGAGAGAAACACATATTACCAAAGAGCACTTATTTACTTACCTGAGTGACTGAGTGAGCTGACTGAGTTGACTGTGTGACTGAGTTGAATTAGAATTTAATATGACCATAGAATGTTTCAGGCCTTCTCAAATAAAGTTACTCTCTCCTCATGAGAGTGAACAGAATATGTCAATCTGACCTCCAGAATGTACCAGACAGACCTTGATTGTAGTGCTTTTGTTGTGCAAAACATATTCTGAAGTTTGATTATAGATACACGCCTTGCAACCAACATCCAACTGTTAGATTACCATAACATCACTACAGGAACGTGCTATCTGTGACGCACCGACCTAAACAGTTAATCAGAAATGGTTACGTACTTTATGATATCCAACAAGCATTTAAACATGAGATGTCTGGAAACAGAGACGGGACAGGACACACCAGAGGGACACACACACCAGAGGGGGCTCCTCTGACCGGCCCCTCGCGGTCCGTCTTGAGTCCGGCGCTGTGAGGACTTTACCTGTGACCTGTGACCAGAGTAAACTGCTTGTGAGACCAGACTGAAAACCTCCGTTGAGTTCTTGAGCTGCCAATATAAGAACCTAACACTATAGCATTAAGCCTTATTGGCTCAATGGAGGGACTGGAAGCTGGTGAAATGTCTCCATCTGGCGGCCAAAGAGGGTAATTACCACTATAGTCCCATCAGCCTTACAGCAGTACAGGCTAAAATGGAATCCACAAAGAAGGATATCTTTCATGAATTCTATTCATTTATGTAGTTATTGCTTTTCTGTTTATGATTCTATGATTGTGTACATATGTGAGTAGCATGTTTTATGGAAACAGGATCCCTGTTCCTTTTATATACTTACCTTGCATGTTGTTTTATTGTGAGACACTGTCCTGTGTGCCATATCCCCTATGTTGTTGAATTAGAATTTAATATGACCATAGAATGTTTCAGGCCTTCTCAAATAAAGTTACTCTCTCCTCATGAGAGTGAACAGAATATGTCAATCTGACCTCCAGAATGTACCAGACAGACCTTGATTGTAGTGCTTTTGTTGTGCAAAACATATTCTGAAGTTTGATTATAGATACACGCCTTGCAACCAACATCCAACTGTTAGATTACCATAACATCACTACAGGAACGTGCTATCTGTGACGCACCGACCTAAACAGTTAATCAGAAATGGTTACGTACTTTATGATATCCAACAAGCATTTAAACATGAGATGTCTGGAAACAGAGACGGGACAGGACACACCAGAGGGACACACACACCAGAGGGGGCTCCTCTGACCGGCCCCTCGCGGTCCGTCTTGAGTCCGGCGCTGTGAGGACTTTACCTGTGACCTGTGACCAGAGTAAACTGCTTGTGAGACCAGACTGAAAACCTCCGTTGAGTTCTTGAGCTGCCAATATAAGAACCTAACAATGTGAACACCTAAAACAAAGAACAGAGAGAAACACATATTACCAAAGAGCACTTATTTACTTACCTGAGTGACTGAGTGAGCTGACTGAGTTGACTGTGTGACTGAGTTGAATTAGAATTTAATATGACCATAGAATGTTTCAGGCCTTCTCAAATAAAGTTACTCTCTCCTCATGAGAGTGAACAGAATATGTCAATCTGACCCCCAGAATGTACCAGACAGACCTTGATTGTAGTGCTTTTGTTGTGCAAAACATATTCTGAAGTTTGATTATAGATACACGCCTTGCAACCAACATCCAACTGTTAGATGACCATAACATCACTACAGGAACGTGCCATCTGTGACGCACCGACCTAAACAGTTAATCAGAAATGGTTACGTACTTTAGGATATCCAACAAGCATTTAAACATGAGATGTCTGGAAACAGAGACGGGACAGGACACACCAGAGGGACACACACACCAGAGGGGGCTCCTCTGACCGGCCCCTCGCGGTCCGTTATGAGTCCGGCGCTGCAAGGACTTTACCTGTGACCTGTGACCAGAGTAAACTGCTTGTGAGACCAGACTGAAAACCTCCGTTGAGTTCTTGAGCTGTCAATATAAGAACCTAACACTATAGCATTAAGCCTTATTGGCTCAATGGAGGGACTGGAAGCTGGTGAAATGTCTCCATCTGGCGGCCAAAGAGGGTAATTACCACTATAGTCCCATCAGCCTTACAGCAGTACAGGCTAAAATGGAATCCACAAAGAAGGATATCTTTCATGAATTCTATTCATTTATGTATTTATTGCTTTTCTCTTTATGATTCTATGATTGTGTACATATGTGAGTAGCATGTTTTATGGAAACAGGATCCCTGTTCCTTTTATATACTTACCTTGCATGTTGTTTTATTGTGAGACACTGTCCTGTGTGCCATATCCCCTATGTTGTTGAATTAGAATTTAATATGACCATAGAATGTTTCAGGCCTTCTCAAATAAAGTTACTCTCTCCTCATGAGAGTGAACAGAATATGTCAATCTGACCCCCAGAATGTACCAGACAGACCTTGATTGTAGTGCTTTTGTTGTGCAAAACATATTCTGAAGTTTGATTATAGATACACGCCTTGCACCCAACATCCAACTGTTAGATTAACATAACATCACTACAGGAACGTGCTATCTGTGACGCACCGACCTAAACAGTTAATCAGAAATGGTTACGTACTTTATGATATCCAACAAGCATTTAAACATGAGATGTCTGGAAACAGAGACGGGACAGGACACACCAGAGGGACACACACACCAGAGGGGGCTCCTCTGACCGGCCCCTCGCGGTCCGTCTTGAGTCCGGCGCTGTGAGGACTTTACCTGTGACCTGTGACCAGAGTAAACTGCTTGTGAGACCACACTGAAAACCTCCGTTGAGTTCTTGAGCTGCCAATATAAGAACCTAACACTATAGCATTAAGCCTTATTGGCTCAATGGAGGGACTGGAAGCTGGTGAAATGTCTCCATCTGGCGGCCAAAGAGGGTAATTACCACTATAGTCCCATCAGCCTTACAGCAGTACAGGCTAAAATGGAATCCACAAAGAAGGATATCTTTCATGAATTCTATTCATTTATGTAGTTATTGCTTTTCTGTTTATGATTCTATGATTGTGTACATATGTGAGTAGCATGTTTTATGGAAACAGGATCCCTGTTCCTTTTATATACTTACCTTGCATGTTGTTTTATTGTGAGACACTGTCCTGTGTGCCATATCCCCTATGTTGTTGAATTAGAATTTAATATGACCATAGAATGTTTCAGGCCTTCTCAAATAAAGTTACTCTCTCCTCATGAGAGTGAACAGAATATGTCAATCTGACCTCCAGAATGTACCAGACAGACCTTGATTGTAGTGCTTTTGTTGTGCAAAACATATTCTGAAGTTTGATTATAGATACACGCCTTGCAACCAACATCCAACTGTTAGATTACCATAACATCACTACAGGAACGTGCTATCTGTGACGCACCGACCTAAACAGTTAATCAGAAATGGTTACGTACTTTATGATATCCAACAAGCATTTAAACATGAGATGTCTGGAAACAGAGACGGGACAGGACACACCAGAGGGACACACACACCAGAGGGGGCTCCTCTGACCGGCCCCTCGCGGTCCGTTATGAGTCCGGCGCTGCAAGGACTTTACCTGTGACCTGTGACCAGAGTAAACTGCTTGTGAGACCAGACTGAAAACCTCCGTTGAGTTCTTGAGCTGTCAATATAAGAACCTAACACTATAGCATTAAGCCTTATTGGCTCAATGGAGGGACTGGAAGCTGGTGAAATGTCTCCATCTGGCGGCCAAAGAGGGTAATTACCACTATAGTCCCATCAGCCTTACAGCAGTACAGGCTAAAATGGAATCCACAAAGAAGGATATCTTTCATGAATTCTATTCATTTATGTATTTATTGCTTTTCTCTTTATGATTCTATGATTGTGTACATATGTGAGTAGCATGTTTTATGGAAACAGGATCCCTGTTCCTTTTATATACTTACCTTGCATGTTGTTTTATGGTGAGACACTGTCCTGTGTGCCATATCCCCTATGTTGTTGAATTAGAATTTAATATGACCATAGAATGTTTCAGGCCTTCTCAAATAAAGTTACTCTCTCCTCATGAGAGTGAACAGAATATGTCAATCTGACCCCCAGAATGTACCAGACAGACCTTGATTGTAGTGCTTTTGTTGTGCAAAACATATTCTGAAGTTTGATTATAGATACACGCCTTGCACCCAACATCCAACTGTTAGATTACCATAACATCACTACAGGAACGTGCTATCTGTGACGCACCGACCTAAACAGTTAATCAGAAATGGTTACGTACTTTATGATATCCAACAAGCATTTAAACATGAGATGTCTGGAAACAGAGACGGGACAGGACACACCAGAGGGACACACACACCAGAGGGGGCTCCTCTGACCGGCCCCTCGCGGTCCGTCTTGAGTCCGGCGCTGTGAGGACTTTACCTGTGACCTGTGACCAGAGTAAACTGCTTGTGAGACCACACTGAAAACCTCCGTTGAGTTCTTGAGCTGCCAATATAAGAACCTAACACTATAGCGTTAAGCCTTATTGGCTCAATGGAGGGACTGGAAGCTGGTGAAATGTCTCCATCTGGCGGCCAAAGAGGGTAATTACCACTATAGTCCCATCAGCCTTACAGCAGTACAGGCTAAAATGGAATCCACAAAGAAGGATATCTTTCATGAATTCTATTCATTTATGTATTTATTGCTTTTCTCTTTATGATTCTATGATTGTGTACATATGTGAGTAGCATGTTTTATGGAAACAGGATCCCTGTTCCTTTTATATACTTACCTTGCATGTTGTTTTATTGTGAGACACTGTCCTGTGTGCCATATCCCCTATGTTGTTGAATTAGAATTTAATATGACCATAGAATGTTTCAGGCCTTCTCAAATAAAGTTACTCTCTCCTCATGAGAGTGAACAGAATATGTCAATCTGACCCCCAGAATGTACCAGACAGACCTTGATTGTAGTGCTTTTGTTGTGCAAAACATATTCTGAAGTTTGATTATAGATACACGCCTTGCACCCAACATCCAACTGTTAGATTAACATAACATCACTACAGGAACGTGCTATCTGTGACGCACCGACCTAAACAGTTAATCAGAAATGGTTACGTACTTTATGATATCCAACAAGCATTTAAACATGAGATGTCTGGAAACAGAGACGGGACAGGACACACCAGAGGGACACACACACCAGAGGGGGCTCCTCTGACCGGCCCCTCGCGGTCCGTCTTGAGTCCGGCGCTGTGAGGACTTTACCTGTGACCTGTGACCAGAGTAAACTGCTTGTGAGACCACACTGAAAACCTCCGTTGAGTTCTTGAGCTGCCAATATAAGAACCTAACACTATAGCATTAAGCCTTATTGGCTCAATGGAGGGACTGGAAGCTGGTGAAATGTCTCCATCTGGCGGCCAAAGAGGGTAATTACCACTATAGTCCCATCAGCCTTACAGCAGTACAGGCTAAAATGGAATCCACAAAGAAGGATATCTTTCATGAATTCTATTCATTTATGTAGTTATTGCTTTTCTGTTTATGATTCTATGATTGTGTACATATGTGAGTAGCATGTTTTATGGAAACAGGATCCCTGTTCCTTTTATATACTTACCTTGCATGTTGTTTTATTGTGAGACACTGTCCTGTGTGCCATATCCCCTATGTTGTTGAATTAGAATTTAATATGACCATAGAATGTTTCAGGCCTTCTCAAATAAAGTTACTCTCTCCTCATGAGAGTGAACAGAATATGTCAATCTGACCTCCAGAATGTACCAGACAGACCTTGATTGTAGTGCTTTTGTTGTGCAAAACATATTCTGAAGTTTGATTATAGATACACGCCTTGCAACCAACATCCAACTGTTAGATTACCATAACATCACTACAGGAACGTGCTATCTGTGACGCACCGACCTAAACAGTTAATCAGAAATGGTTACGTACTTTATGATATCCAACAAGCATTTAAACATGAGATGTCTGGAAACAGAGACGGGACAGGACACACCAGAGGGACACACACACCAGAGGGGGCTCCTCTGACCGGCCCCTCGCGGTCCGTTATGAGTCCGGCGCTGCAAGGACTTTACCTGTGACCTGTGACCAGAGTAAACTGCTTGTGAGACCAGACTGAAAACCTCCGTTGAGTTCTTGAGCTGTCAATATAAGAACCTAACACTATAGCATTAAGCCTTATTGGCTCAATGGAGGGACTGGAAGCTGGTGAAATGTCTCCATCTGGCGGCCAAAGAGGGTAATTACCACTATAGTCCCATCAGCCTTACAGCAGTACAGGCTAAAATGGAATCCACAAAGAAGGATATCTTTCATGAATTCTATTCATTTATGTATTTATTGCTTTTCTCTTTATGATTCTATGATTGTGTACATATGTGAGTAGCATGTTTTATGGAAACAGGATCCCTGTTCCTTTTATATACTTACCTTGCATGTTGTTTTATGGTGAGACACTGTCCTGTGTGCCATATCCCCTATGTTGTTGAATTAGAATTTAATATGACCATAGAATGTTTCAGGCCTTCTCAAATAAAGTTACTCTCTCCTCATGAGAGTGAACAGAATATGTCAATCTGACCCCCAGAATGTACCAGACAGACCTTGATTGTAGTGCTTTTGTTGTGCAAAACATATTCTGAAGTTTGATTATAGATACACGCCTTGCACCCAACATCCAACTGTTAGATTACCATAACATCACTACAGGAACGTGCTATCTGTGACGCACCGACCTAAACAGTTAATCAGAAATGGTTACGTACTTTATGATATCCAACAAGCATTTAAACATGAGATGTCTGGAAACAGAGACGGGACAGGACACACCAGAGGGACACACACACCAGAGGGGGCTCCTCTGACCGGCCCCTCGCGGTCCGTCTTGAGTCCGGCGCTGTGAGGACTTTACCTGTGACCTGTGACCAGAGTAAACTGCTTGTGAGACCACACTGAAAACCTCCGTTGAGTTCTTGAGCTGCCAATATAAGAACCTAACACTATAGCGTTAAGCCTTATTGGCTCAATGGAGGGACTGGAAGCTGGTGAAATGTCTCCATCTGGCGGCCAAAGAGGGTAATTACCACTATAGTCCCATCAGCCTTACAGCAGTACAGGCTAAAATGGAATCCACAAAGAAGGATATCTTTCATGAATTCTATTCATTTATGTATTTATTGCTTTTCTCTTTATGATTCTATGATTGTGTACATATGTGAGTAGCATGTTTTATGGAAACAGGATCCCTGTTCCTTTTATATACTTACCTTGCATGTTGTTTTATTGTGAGACACAGTCCTGTGTGCCATATCCCCTATGTTGTTGAATTAGAATTTAATATGACCATAGAATGTTTCAGGCCTTCTCAAATAAAGTTACTCTCTCCTCATGAGAGTGAACAGAATATGTCAATCTGACCCCCAGAATGTACCAGACAGACCTTGATTGTAGTGCTTTTGTTGTGCAAAACATATTCTGAAGTTTGATTATAGATACACGCCTTGCAACCAACATCCAACTGTTAGATGACCATAACATCACTACAGGAACGTGCTATCTGTGACGCACGGACCTAAACAGTTAATCAGAAATGGTTACGTACTTTAGGATATCCAACAAGCATTTAAACATGAGATGTCTGGAAACAGAGACGGGACAGGACACACCAGAGGGACACACACACCAGAGGGGGCTCCTCTGACCGGCCCCTCGCGGTCCGTCTTGAGTCCGGCGCTGCAAGGACTTTACCTGTGACCTGTGACCAGAGTAAACTGCTTGTGAGACCAGACTGAAAACCTCCGTTGAGTTCTTGAGCTGCCAATATAAGAACCTAACAATGTGAACACCTAAAACAAAGAACAGAGAGAAACACATATTACCAAAGAGCACTTATTTACTTACCTGAGTGACTGAGTGAGCTGACTGAGTTGACTGTGTGACTGAGTTGAATTAGAATTTAATATGACCATAGAATGTTTCAGGCCTTCTCAAATAAAGTTACTCTCTCCTCATGAGAGTGAACAGAATATGTCAATCTGACCCCCAGAATGTACCAGACAGACCTTGATTGTAGTGCTTTTGTTGTGCAAAACATATTCTGAAGTTTGATTATAGATACACGCCTTGCAACCAACATCCAACTGTTAGATGACCATAACATCACTACAGGAACGTGCCATCTGTGACGCACCGACCTAAACAGTTAATCAGAAATGGTTACGTACTTTAGGATATCCAACAAGCATTTAAACATGAGATGTCTGGAAACAGAGACGGGACAGGACACACCAGAGGGACACACACACCAGAGGGGGCTCCTCTGACCGGCCCCTCGCGGTCCGTTATGAGTCCGGCGCTGCAAGGACTTTACCTGTGACCTGTGACCAGAGTAAACTGCTTGTGAGACCAGACTGAAAACCTCCGTTGAGTTCTTGAGCTGTCAATATAAGAACCTAACACTATAGCATTAAGCCTTATTGGCTCAATGGAGGGACTGGAAGCTGGTGAAATGTCTCCGTCTGGCGGCCAAAGAGGGTAATTACCACTATAGTCCCATCAGCCTTACAGCAGTACAAGCTAAAATGGAATCCACAAAGAAGGATATCTTTCATGAATTCTATTCATTTATGTAGTTATTGCTTTTCTCTTTATGATTCTATGATTGTGTACATATGTGAGTAGCATGTTTTATGGAAACAGGATCCCTGTTCCTTTTATATACTTACCTTGCATGTTGTTTTATTGTGAGACACTGTCCTGTGTGCCATATCCCCTATGTTGTTGAATTAGAATTTAATATGACCATAGAATGTTTCAGGCCTTCTCAAATAAAGTTACTCTCTCCTCATGAGAGTGAACAGAATATGTCAATCTGACCCCCAGAATGTACCAGACAGACCTTGATTGTAGTGCTTTTGTTGTGCAAAACATATTCTGAAGTTTGATTATAGATACACGCCTTGCAACCAACATCCAACTGTTAGATTACCATAACATCACTACAGGAACGTGCTATCTGTGACGCACCGACCTAAACAGTTAATCAGAAATGGTTACGTACTTTATGATATCCAACAAGCATTTAAACATGAGATGTCTGGAAACAGAGACGGGACAGGACACACCAGAGGGACACACACACCAGAGGGGGCTCCTCTGACCGGCCCCTCGCGGTCCGTCTTGAGTCCGGCGCTGTGAGGACTTTACCTGTGACCTGTGACCAGAGTAAACTGCTTGTGAGACCACACTGAAAACCTCCGTTGAGTTCTTGAGCTGCCAATATAAGAACCTAACACTATAGCATTAAGCCTTATTGGCTCAATGGAGGGACTGGAAGCTGGTGAAATGTCTCCATCTGGCGGCCAAAGAGGGTAATTACCACTATAGTCCCATCAGCCTTACAGCAGTACAGGCTAAAATGGAATCCACAAAGAAGGATATCTTTCATGAATTCTATTCATTTATGTATTTATTGCTTTTCTCTTTATGATTTTATGATTGTGTACATATGTGAGTAGCATGTTTTATGGAAACAGGATCCCTGTTCCTTTTATATACTTACCTTGCATGTTGTTTTATTGTGAGACACTGTCCTGTGTGCCATATCCCCTATGTTGTTGAATTAGAATTTAATATGACCATAGAATGTTTCAGGCCTTCTCAAATAAAGTTACTCTCTCCTCATGAGAGTGAACAGAATATGTCAATCTGACCCCCAGAATGTACCAGACAGACCTTGATTGTAGTGCTTTTGTTGTGCAAAACATATTCTGAAGTTTGATTATAGATACACGCCTTGCAACCAACATCCAACTGTTAGATTACCATAACATCACTACAGGAACGTGCTATCTGTGACGCACCGACCTAAACAGTTAATCAGAAATGGTTACGTACTTTATGATATCCAACAAGCATTTAAACATGAGATGTCTGGAAACAGAGACGGGACAGGACACACCAGAGGGACACACACACCAGAGGGGGCTCCTCTGACCGGCCCCTCGCGGTCCGTCTTGAGTCCGGCGCTGTGAGGACTTTACCTGTGACCTGTGACCAGAGTAAACTGCTTGTGAGACCACACTGAAAACCTCCGTTGAGTTCTTGAGCTGCCAATATAAGAACCTAACACTATAGCATTAAGCCTTATTGGCTCAATGGAGGGACTGGAAGCTGGTGAAATGTCTCCGTCTGGCGGCCAAAGAGGGTAATTACCACTATAGTCCCATCAGCCTTACAGCAGTACAGGCTAAAATGGAATCCACAAAGAAGGATATCTTTCATGAATTCTATTCATTTATGTATTTATTGCTTTTCTGTTTATGATTCTATGATTGTGTACATATGTGAGTAGCATGTTTTATGGAAACAGGATCCCTGTTCCTTTTATATACTTACCTTGCATGTTGTTTTATTGTGAGACACAGTCCTGTGTGCCATATCCCCTATGTTGTTGAATTAGAATTTAATATGACCATAGAATGTTTCAGGCCTTCTCAAATAAAGTTACTCTCTCCTCATGAGAGTGAACAGAATATGTCAATCTGACCTCCAGAATGTACCAGACAGACCTTGATTGTAGTGCTTTTGTTGTGCAAAACATATTCTGAAGTTTGATTATAGATACACGCCTTGCAACCAACATCCAACTGTTAGATGACCATAACATCACTACAGGAACGTGCTATCTGTGACGCACGGACCTAAACAGTTAATCAGAAATGGTTACGTACTTTAGGATATCCAACAAGCATTTAAACATGAGATGTCTGGAAACAGAGACGGGACAGGACACACCAGAGGGACACACACACCAGAGGGGGCTCCTCTGACCGGCCCCTCGCGGTCCGTCTTGAGTCCGGCGCTGCAAGGACTTTACCTGTGACCTGTGACCAGAGTAAACTGCTTGTGAGACCAGACTGAAAACCTCCGTTGAGTTCTTGAGCTGTCAATATAAGAACCTAACACTATAGCGTTAAGCCTTATTGACTCAATGGAGGGACTGGAAGCTGGTGAAATGTCTCCGTCTGGCGGCCAAAGAGGGTAATTACCACTATAGTCCCATCAGCCTTACAGCAGTACAGGCTAAAATGGAATCCACAAAGAAGGATATCTTTCATGAATTCTATTCATTTATGTATTTATTGCTTTTCTCTTTATGATTTTATGATTGTGTACATATGTGAGTAGCATGTTTTATGGAAACAGGATCCCTGTTCCTTTTATATACTTACCTTGCATGTTGTTTTATTGTGAGACACTGTCCTGTGTGCCATATCCCCTATGTTGTTGAATTAGAATTTAATATGACCATAGAATGTTTCAGGCCTTCTCAAATAAAGTTACTCTCTCCTCATGAGAGTGAACAGAATATGTCAATCTGACCCCCAGAATGTACCAGACAGACCTTGATTGTAGTGCTTTTGTTGTGCAAAACATATTCTGAAGTTTGATTATAGATACACGCCTTGCAACCAACATCCAACTGTTAGATTACCATAACATCACTACAGGAACGTGCTATCTGTGACGCACCGACCTAAACAGTTAATCAGAAATGGTTACGTACTTTATGATATCCAACAAGCATTTAAACATGAGATGTCTGGAAACAGAGACGGGACAGGACACACCAGAGGGACACACACACCAGAGGGGGCTCCTCTGACCGGCCCCTCGCGGTCCGTCTTGAGTCCGGCGCTGTGAGGACTTTACCTGTGACCTGTGACCAGAATAAACTGCTTGTGAGACCACACTGAAAACCTCCGTTGAGTTCTTGAGCTGCCAATATAAGAACCTAACAATGTGAACACCTAAAACAAAGAACAGAGAGAAACACATATTACCAAAGAGCACTTATTTACTTACCTGAGTGACTGAGTGAGCTGACTGAGTTGACTGTGTGACTGAGTTGAATTAGAATTTAATATGACCATAGAATGTTTCAGGCCTTCTCAAATAAAGTTACTCTCTCCTCATGAGAGTGAACAGAATATGTCAATCTGACCCCCAGAATGTACCAGACAGACCTTGATTGTAGTGCTTTTGTTGTGCAAAACATATTCTGAAGTTTGATTATAGATACACGCCTTGCAACCAACATCCAACTGTTAGATTACCATAACATCACTACAGGAACGTGCTATCTGTGACGCACCGACCTAAACAGTTAATCAGAAATGGTTACGTACTTTATGATATCCAACAAGCATTTAAACATGAGATGTCTGGAAACAGAGACGGGACAGGACACACCAGAGGGACACACACACCAGAGGGGGCTCCTCTGACCGGCCCCTCGCGGTCCGTCTTGAGTCCGGCGCTGTGAGGACTTTACCTGTGACCTGTGACCAGAGTAAACTGCTTGTGAGACCACACTGAAAACCTCCGTTGAGTTCTTGAGCTGCCAATATAAGAACCTAACACTATAGCATTAAGCCTTATTGGCTCAATGGAGGGACTGGAAGCTGGTGAAATGTCTCCATCTGGCGGCCAAAGAGGGTAATTACCACTATAGTCCCATCAGCCTTACAGCAGTACAGGCTAAAATGGAATCCACAAAGAAGGATATCTTTCATGAATTCTATTCATTTATGTATTTATTGCTTTTCTCTTTATGATTTTATGATTGTGTACATATGTGAGTAGCATGTTTTATGGAAACAGGATCCCTGTTCCTTTTATATACTTACCTTGCATGTTGTTTTATTGTGAGACACTGTCCTGTGTGCCATATCCCCTATGTTGTTGAATTAGAATTTAATATGACCATAGAATGTTTCAGGCCTTCTCAAATAAAGTTACTCTCTCCTCATGAGAGTGAACAGAATATGTCAATCTGACCCCCAGAATGTACCAGACAGACCTTGATTGTAGTGCTTTTGTTGTGCAAAACATATTCTGAAGTTTGATTATAGATACACGCCTTGCAACCAACATCCAACTGTTAGATTACCATAACATCACTACAGGAACGTGCTATCTGTGACGCACCGACCTAAACAGTTAATCAGAAATGGTTACGTACTTTATGATATCCAACAAGCATTTAAACATGAGATGTCTGGAAACAGAGACGGGACAGGACACACCAGAGGGACACACACACCAGAGGGGGCTCCTCTGACCGGCCCCTCGCGGTCCGTCTTGAGTCCGGCGCTGTGAGGACTTTACCTGTGACCTGTGACCAGAGTAAACTGCTTGTGAGACCACACTGAAAACCTCCGTTGAGTTCTTGAGCTGCCAATATAAGAACCTAACACTATAGCATTAAGCCTTATTGGCTCAATGGAGGGACTGGAAGCTGGTGAAATGTCTCCGTCTGGCGGCCAAAGAGGGTAATTACCACTATAGTCCCATCAGCCTTACAGCAGTACAGGCTAAAATGGAATCCACAAAGAAGGATATCTTTCATGAATTCTATTCATTTATGTATTTATTGCTTTTCTGTTTATGATTCTATGATTGTGTACATATGTGAGTAGCATGTTTTATGGAAACAGGATCCCTGTTCCTTTTATATACTTACCTTGCATGTTGTTTTATTGTGAGACACAGTCCTGTGTGCCATATCCCCTATGTTGTTGAATTAGAATTTAATATGACCATAGAATGTTTCAGGCCTTCTCAAATAAAGTTACTCTCTCCTCATGAGAGTGAACAGAATATGTCAATCTGACCCCCAGAATGTACCAGACAGACCTTGATTGTAGTGCTTTTGTTGTGCAAAACATATTCTGAAGTTTGATTATAGATACACGCCTTGCAACCAACATCCAACTGTTAGATTACCATAACATCACTACAGGAACGTGCTATCTGTGACGCACCGACCTAAACAGTTAATCAGAAATGGTTACGTACTTTATGATATCCAACAAGCATTTAAACATGAGATGTCTGGAAACAGAGACGGGACAGGACACACCAGAGGGACACACACACCAGAGGGGGCTCCTCTGACCGGCCCCTCGCGGTCCGTCTTGAGTCCGGCGCTGTGAGGACTTTACCTGTGACCTGTGACCAGAGTAAACTGCTTGTGAGACCACACTGAAAACCTCCGTTGAGTTCTTGAGCTGCCAATATAAGAACCTAACACTATAGCATTAAGCCTTATTGGCTCAATGGAGGGACTGGAAGCTGGTGAAATGTCTCCATCTGGCGGCCAAAGAGGGTAATTACCACTATAGTCCCATCAGCCTTACAGCAGTACAGGCTAAAATGGAATCCACAAAGAAGGATATCTTTCATGAATTCTATTCATTTATGTATTTATTGCTTTTCTCTTTATGATTCTATGATTGTGTACATATGTGAGTAGCATGTTTTATGGAAACAGGATCCCTGTTCCTTTTATATACTTACCTTGCATGTTGTTTTATTGTGAGACACAGTCCTGTGTGCCATATCCCCTATGTTGTTGAATTAGAATTTAATATGACCATAGAATGTTTCAGGCCTTCTCAAATAAAGTTACTCTCTCCTCATGAGAGTGAACAGAATATGTCAATCTGACCCCCAGAATGTACCAGACAGACCTTGATTGTAGTGCTTTTGTTGTGCAAAACATATTCTGAAGTTTGATTATAGATACACGCCTTGCAACCAACATCCAACTGTTAGATGACCATAACATCACTACAGGAACGTGCTATCTGTGACGCACGGACCTAAACAGTTAATCAGAAATGGTTACGTACTTTAGGATATCCAACAAGCATTTAAACATGAGATGTCTGGAAACAGAGACGGGACAGGACACACCAGAGGGACACACACACCAGAGGGGGCTCCTCTGACCGGCCCCTCGCGGTCCGTCTTGAGTCCGGCGCTGCAAGGACTTTACCTGTGACCTGTGACCAGAGTAAACTGCTTGTGAGACCAGACTGAAAACCTCCGTTGAGTTCTTGAGCTGTCAATATAAGAACCTAACACTATAGCGTTAAGCCTTATTGACTCAATGGAGGGACTGGAAGCTGGTGAAATGTCTCCGTCTGGCGGCCAAAGAGGGTAATTACCACTATAGTCCCATCAGCCTTACAGCAGTACAGGCTAAAATGGAATCCACAAAGAAGGATATCTTTCATGAATTCTATTCATTTATGTATTTATTGCTTTTCTGTTTATGATTCTATGATTGTGTACATATGTGAGTAGCATGTTTTATGGAAACAGGATCCCTGTTCCTTTTATATACTTACCTTGCATGTTGTTTTATTGTGAGACACAGTCCTGTGTGCCATATCCCCTATGTTGTTGAATTAGAATTTAATATGACCATAGAATGTTTCAGGCCTTCTCAAATAAAGTTACTCTCTCCTCATGAGAGTGAACAGAATATGTCAATCTGACCCCCAGAATGTACCAGACAGACCTTGATTGTAGTGCTTTTGTTGTGCAAAACATATTCTGAAGTTTGATTATAGATACACGCCTTGCAACCAACATCCAACTGTTAGATTACCATAACATCACTAAAGGAACGTGCTATCTGTGACGCACCGACCTAAACAGTTAATCAGAAATGGTTACGTACTTTATGATATCCAACAAGCATTTAAACATGAGATGTCTGGAAACAGAGACGGGACAGGACACACCAGAGGGACACACACACCAGAGGGGGCTCCTCTGACCGGCCCCTCGCGGTCCGTCTTGAGTCCGGCGCTGTGAGGACTTTACCTGTGACCTGTGACCAGAATAAACTGCTTGTGAGACCACACTGAAAACCTCCGTTGAGTTCTTGAGCTGCCAATATAAGAACCTAACAATGTGAACACCTAAAACAAAGAACAGAGAGAAACACATATTACCAAAGAGCACTTATTTACTTACCTGAGTGACTGAGTGAGCTGACTGAGTTGACTGTGTGACTGAGTTGAATTAGAATTTAATATGACCATAGAATGTTTCAGGCCTTCTCAAATAAAGTTACTCTCTCCTCATGAGAGTGAACAGAATATGTCAATCTGACCCCCAGAATGTACCAGACAGACCTTGATTGTAGTGCTTTTGTTGTGCAAAACATATTCTGAAGTTTGATTATAGATACACGCCTTGCAACCAACATCCAACTGTTAGATTACCATAACATCACTACAGGAACGTGCTATCTGTGACGCACCGACCTAAACAGTTAATCAGAAATGGTTACGTACTTTATGATATCCAACAAGCATTTAAACATGAGATGTCTGGAAACAGAGACGGGACAGGACACACCAGAGGGACACACACACCAGAGGGGGCTCCTCTGACCGGCCCCTCGCGGTCCGTCTTGAGTCCGGCGCTGTGAGGACTTTACCTGTGACCTGTGACCAGAGTAAACTGCTTGTGAGACCACACTGAAAACCTCCGTTGAGTTCTTGAGCTGCCAATATAAGAACCTAACACTATAGCATTAAGCCTTATTGGCTCAATGGAGGGACTGGAAGCTGGTGAAATGTCTCCATCTGGCGGCCAAAGAGGGTAATTACCACTATAGTCCCATCAGCCTTACAGCAGTACAGGCTAAAATGGAATCCACAAAGAAGGATATCTTTCATGAATTCTATTCATTTATGTATTTATTGCTTTTCTCTTTATGATTTTATGATTGTGTACATATGTGAGTAGCATGTTTTATGGAAACAGGATCCCTGTTCCTTTTATATACTTACCTTGCATGTTGTTTTATTGTGAGACACTGTCCTGTGTGCCATATCCCCTATGTTGTTGAATTAGAATTTAATATGACCATAGAATGTTTCAGGCCTTCTCAAATAAAGTTACTCTCTCCTCATGAGAGTGAACAGAATATGTCAATCTGACCCCCAGAATGTACCAGACAGACCTTGATTGTAGTGCTTTTGTTGTGCAAAACATATTCTGAAGTTTGATTATAGATACACGCCTTGCAACCAACATCCAACTGTTAGATTACCATAACATCACTACAGGAACGTGCTATCTGTGACGCACCGACCTAAACAGTTAATCAGAAATGGTTACGTACTTTATGATATCCAACAAGCATTTAAACATGAGATGTCTGGAAACAGAGACGGGACAGGACACACCAGAGGGACACACACACCAGAGGGGGCTCCTCTGACCGGCCCCTCGCGGTCCGTCTTGAGTCCGGCGCTGTGAGGACTTTACCTGTGACCTGTGACCAGAGTAAACTGCTTGTGAGACCAGACTGAAAACCTCCGTTGAGTTCTTGAGCTGCCAATATAAGAACCTAACACTATAGCATTAAGCCTTATTGACTCAATGGAGGGACTGGAAGCTGGTGAAATGTCTCCGTCTGGCGGCCAAAGAGGGTAATTACCACTATAGTCCCATCAGCCTTACAGCAGTACAGGCTAAAATGGAATCCACAAAGAAGGATATCTTTCATGAATTCTATTCATTTATGTATTTATTGCTTTTCTGTTTATGATTCTATGATTGTGTACATATGTGAGTAGCATGTTTTATGGAAACAGGATCCCTGTTCCTTTTATATACTTACCTTGCATGTTGTTTTATTGTGAGACACAGTCCTGTGTGCCATATCCCCTATGTTGTTGAATTAGAATTTAATATGACCATAGAATGTTTCAGGCCTTCTCAAATAAAGTTACTCTCTCCTCATGAGAGTGAACAGAATATGTCAATCTGACCCCCAGAATGTACCAGACAGACCTTGATTGTAGTGCTTTTGTTGTGCAAAACATATTCTGAAGTTTGATTATAGATACACGCCTTGCAACCAACATCCAACTGTTAGATGACCATAACATCACTACAGGAACGTGCTATCTGTGACGCAAGGACCTAAACAGTTAATCAGAAATGGTTACGTACTTTAGGATATCCAACAAGCATTTAAACATGAGATGTCTGGAAACAGAGACGGGACAGGACACACCAGAGGGACACACACACCAGAGGGGGCTCCTCTGACCGGCCCCTCGCGGTCCGTCTTGAGTCCGGCGCTGCAAGGACTTTACCTGTGACCTGTGACCAGAGTAAACTGCTTGTGAGACCAGACTGAAAACCTCCGTTGAGTTCTTGAGCTGTCAATATAAGAACCTAACACTATAGCGTTAAGCCTTATTGACTCAATGGAGGGACTGGAAGCTGGTGAAATGTCTCCGTCTGGCGGCCAAAGAGGGTAATTACCACTATAGTCCCATCAGCCTTACAGCAGTACAGGCTAAAATGGAATCCACAAAGAAGGATATCTTTCATGAATTCTATTCATTTATGTATTTATTGCTTTTCTGTTTATGATTCTATGATTGTGTACATATGTGAGTAGCATGTTTTATGGAAACAGGATCCCTGTTCCTTTTATATACTTACCTTGCATGTTGTTTTATTGTGAGACACAGTCCTGTGTGCCATATCCCCTATGTTGTTGAATTAGAATTTAATATGACCATAGAATGTTTCAGGCCTTCTCAAATAAAGTTACTCTCTCCTCATGAGAGTGAACAGAATATGTCAATCTGACCCCCAGAATGTACCAGACAGACCTTGATTGTAGTGCTTTTGTTGTGCAAAACATATTCTGAAGTTTGATTATAGATACACGCCTTGCAACCAACATCCAACTGTTAGATTACCATAACATCACTACAGGAACGTGCTATCTGTGACGCACCGACCTAAACAGTTAATCAGAAATGGTTACGTACTTTATGATATCCAACAAGCATTTAAACATGAGATGTCTGGAAACAGAGACGGGACAGGACACACCAGAGGGACACACACACCAGAGGGGGCTCCTCTGACCGGCCCCTCGCGGTCCGTCTTGAGTCCGGCGCTGTGAGGACTTTACCTGTGACCTGTGACCAGAATAAACTGCTTGTGAGACCACACTGAAAACCTCCGTTGAGTTCTTGAGCTGCCAATATAAGAACCTAACAATGTGAACACCTAAAACAAAGAACAGAGAGAAACACATATTACCAAAGAGCACTTATTTACTTACCTGAGTGACTGAGTGAGCTGACTGAGTTGACTGTGTGACTGAGTTGAATTAGAATTTAATATGACCATAGAATGTTTCAGGCCTTCTCAAATAAAGTTACTCTCTCCTCATGAGAGTGAACAGAATATGTCAATCTGACCCCCAGAATGTACCAGACAGACCTTGATTGTAGTGCTTTTGTTGTGCAAAACATATTCTGAAGTTTGATTATAGATACACGCCTTGCAACCAACATCCAACTGTTAGATGACCATAACATCACTACAGGAACGTGCTATCTGTGACGCACGGACCTAAACAGTTAATCAGAAATGGTTACGTACTTTAGGATATCCAACAAGCATTTAAACATGAGATGTCTGGAAACAGAGACGGGACAGGACACACCAGAGGGACACACACACCAGAGGGGGCTCCTCTGACCGGCCCCTCGCGGTCCGTCTTGAGTCCGGCGCTGCAAGGACTTTACCTGTGACCTGTGACCAGAGTAAACTGCTTGTGAGACCAGACTGAAAACCTCCGTTGAGTTCTTGAGCTGTCAATATAAGAACCTAACACTATAGCGTTAAGCCTTATTGACTCAATGGAGGGACTGGAAGCTGGTGAAATGTCTCCGTCTGGCGGCCAAAGAGGGTAATTACCACTATAGTCCCATCAGCCTTACAGCAGTACAGGCTAAAATGGAATCCACAAAGAAGGATATCTTTCATGAATTCTATTCATTTATGTATTTATTGCTTTTCTGTTTATGATTCTATGATTGTGTACATATGTGAGTAGCATGTTTTATGGAAACAGGATCCCTGTTCCTTTTATATACTTACCTTGCATGTTGTTTTATTGTGAGACACAGTCCTGTGTGCCATATCCCCTATGTTGTTGAATTAGAATTTAATATGACCATAGAATGTTTCAGGCCTTCTCAAATAAAGTTACTCTCTCCTCATGAGAGTGAACAGAATATGTCAATCTGACCCCCAGAATGTACCAGACAGACCTTGATTGTAGTGCTTTTGTTGTGCAAAACATATTCTGACGTTTGATTATAGATACACGCCTTGCACCCAACATCCAACTGTTAGATTACCATAACATCACTACAGGAACGTGCTATCTGTGACGCACCGACCTAAACAGTTAATCAGAAATGGTTACGTACTTTATGATATCCAACAAGCATTTAAACATGAGATGTCTGGAAACAGAGACGGGACAGGACACACCAGAGGGACACACACACCAGAGGGGGCTCCTCTGACCGGCCCCTCGGGGTCCGTTATGAGTCCGGCGCTGCAAGGACTTTACCTGTGACCTGTGACCAGAGTAAACTGCTTGTGAGACCAGACTGAAAACCTCCGTTGAGTTCTTGAGCTGTCAATATAAGAACCTAACACTATAGCATTAAGCCTTATTGGCTCAATGGAGGGACTGGAAGCTGGTGAAATGTCTCCATCTGGCGGCCAAAGAGGGTAATTACCACTATAGTCCCATCAGCCTTACAGCAGTACAGGCTAAAATGGAATCCACAAAGAAGGATATCTTTCATGAATTCTATTCATTTATGTATTTATTGCTTTTCTCTTTATGATTCTATGATTGTGTACATATGTGAGTAGCATGTTTTATGGAAACAGGATCCCTGTTCCTTTTATATACTTACCTTGCATGTTGTTTTATTGTGAGACACAGTCCTGTGTGCCATATCCCCTATGCTGTTGAATTAACCCTTGACCTTTGACCCGGAGAACAGGGACCTTTGCTCTCGAGGAGGAGGAGACCAGAGTGAATTTGGATTCACAGACTTGAGACCGCCATTCCAGGGGGGCTTTAATGATCTTGGATTTGAAGGGCCACCGCTGGACGGGCGGTCCCAACTCTAAGCCCACATTTATTTCATTACCAAAATTATTTTGGCGTTAGAAATTTTTGTTAAGAATTGTCTCGGTGGGCCGTTCTCCCTCTTCCTCCTACTGTGCTCTGCCTGGGGATTGATCTCGAGTCCCTGGTGTGGATAACCGCCACCTCCACCACTACACCATCCAGCTGATCAGCAGGCCAGTGCACCTTACCCTACTTGGACTCCCTAAACCCCAACCCCAACCCAACCCTAACCCTAACCCAGCACCCCTTCGGGGGCGCTGGGAAGACCCAGAACCTAACCCTCTAACCCTATCAAGGCCGCTGGACGCACGTGCGCTATAAAAAGCGACCTGCCCAGCAACAGAGGTCCAGGGACCGGGGAGGGAGACCAGCCTGGAGGAAGGACAGAGCACCTCCTGTCTCCTTCGGGAGGCAGGCTCATTCACCTTCCCCTAACCCTAACCCTGGCTCCATATCCTCCTTTTCCTACACAGACTGACCATCCCCCTCTTCCCATTACCCTAACCTCCACTTATGTTCCATCCTTAAGCCTTAACCCTGCTTCCTCATCTTCTCTCCTCACCTAAATCCCGCCCACTCTTCCTTTCCCCCACCCTAACCAGGACCTGTCCCCCCACCCCTCTTTATACCCTTTCCTCCTTGTCCTCCCTCCATCCACCTGATCCCCCCTCCCAGCCCTTCCCCTAACCTTAACCTTTTCCCCTCCCCAAAACTCCACCTATTTTCCATCCTCAAGCCTTAACCCTGCCCCCCTCCCCTTTTCCCTAACCTTAACCCCGTCCCTTCCCCTCTTCCCTAACCGTAACCCTGGTTTCTTTTCCTCTTCCCTAACCTTAACCCTGCCCCTTTCCCCTCTTCCCTAACCTTAACCCCGCCCCTTCCCCTTATTCCAAACCTTAACCCTGGTTCCTTTTCCTCTTCCCAAACCTTAACCCCTCTCCCTTCCCCTTTTCCCTAACCTTAACCCCGCCCCCTTCCCCTTTCCCTAACCTTAACCCTGCTTCCTCATCTTCCTTCCTCACTCAAATCCCGCCCGCTTTCCCATCTCCCCCACCTGTACCAGGACCTGTCCCCCCACCACCCCACCCCTCTTTATATCCTATCCTCCTTGTCCCTAACCCTACCTGCATACCTAACCCTAACCCTACCTTAACCACACTCCTTTAGTGCAGCCCTAACCCTAGCAAAAAACACCCTCCAGATAACCCTCCAATCAACTCCAAAACACCCTCCAAACCACCCTCCAGACAACCCTCCAATCCACTCCAAATGGCCTCAAATGCACCCCTAGGCACTTCCTGGAAACACCTATTGACCCCCTTAAGCCAAGCTACCCGACCCTAGGATTTCAGCTCCACAGCGCCAACTACTGGTCGCTCACTTTTCCAAAAAACACTCACCTCACTCAACTCTATGGGGAATTTTCAAACGCCTATAACTTTAAAACCACACCTCCTAGCGCTTTGCAAACCACTTCCGCCTGCCATAATTCGGCCCTTCTGAACACGCCAGGCTTGGTCCCGTCTCTCTACGACCTTCCCTTCCGGAGATACAACAAAAACAAACTTTTTTTCGCTACTTACGCCCACTTCCCGACGTCACAGCCACTAGGGGGACCCACCCATCGAAAGACAGCCTATGGAAATGGTGGGGTAGGAAAAACCTCAACTCTCTAGCTCACAAGCTTCTTCAGTTACCGGCCAGTCTGAGGATCGCCGTTTCGGCGATCGTGGTTATTACCCCCCTTACCCTAACCCTAACCCTAACCCTAAATAAATTAATGAATTAAATCCAAATTGAATTTGTAAAAATTGAAAATTCATTAGTTTGAATTAATTTAGAGAATTAAAAATTTAAATTGGTAAAAATACATAAATTAAAATAAATTTGGAGAATTAAAAAAACTAATTAGGTTAAAATTCATGAATTTAAATAAGTTTGGAGAATTAAAATTGAATTGATTAAAAAATTCTTTAATAAACAAATTCAGTTTCATAAATTAGCTGTAAAAACAATTAATACAAATTTTAAATTACTTACATCATTAAAAAACAATTTAAAATTCATGAAATATTTAACAAGTTAAAAGGTAATAATAAATAGTTAAAATACAAAAAGATTAAAAGTCTTAATTCATTTTAGTAATTTCATACCTTAAAAGTTAGAGAATGGGTTTTAATTTAAGTTACTTCTTAAAGAATAAAAAAACCAAATTGTAAAAAGGCGCAATTTTAGCAACTATAAATAGGACTCACAGAGTACTGCCTTCATTCTGAAGCTGACTCTTGAAGAGGCAACACCTCTGGAGCAGAGCGGACGGACCATTACAATCCAGTGCTTTTTTCATTTTGTGCCCAGCCTGAGGAAGACTTTTAACAGTCGAAACGTCGCGCATAGGGCACATTATTGAAATAATTTGAATAATTTTGATTTCATAGAAATTTAATTTCATAAAAATTTTATTTGATTTAATTCATTTGATAATTCATTTTTTAGTTAGTATTAACATAATTCATAGATTTGATTCATAACTTTTTATTGAACTTTATTAAAAAAATAACAAAAACTTCATTAAAAAGTACAAATTAAAAACAATCATGGCCGATCAAGGCCGCTGGACGCAGGTTCGCTACAAAAAGCGACCTGCCCGGCAACAGAGGTCCAGGGACCGGAGAGGGAGACCAGCCTGGAGGAAGGACAGTGCACCTCCTGTCTCCTTTGGGAGGCAGGCTCACTCGCCTTCCCCTAACCCTAACCCTTTTCCCTAACCCTAGCCCTAACTCTTTTCCCTAACCTTAACCCCGCCCCCTTCCTCTTTCCCTAACCTTAACCCTGCTTCCTCATCATCTTACCTCACTCAAATCCCGCCCGCTTTCCCATCTCCCCCACCTGTACCAGGACCTGTCCCCCCACCACCCCACCCCCCTTTATATCCTATCCTCTTTGTCCTCCCTCCTTCCACTTGAACCCCCCTTCAAGCCCTTCCCCTAACCTTAACCTTTCCTCCCCCAAGCCTAACTCCTCCCACCCTTCTGTTCCCCTAACCACCAGGACAAATTCTTGACCTCCCCCTATCCCCCATCCTTTCCACCTCCCACCACACTGACACAAACACACAGGCTCATACACCTCATCAACCCCTAAACATGGGGAAGGTCGGCCTGTCCAACACCCTCCACCAAGAACTCCGGAATCACTGGTCCCTTGACCTTTGACCCGGAGAACAGGGACCTTTGTTCTCGAGGAGGAGGAGACCAGAGTGAATTTGGATTCACAGACTTGAGACCGCCATTCCAGGGGGGCCTTAATGATCTTGGATTTGAAGGGCCACCGCTGGATGGGCGGTCCCAACTCTAAGCCCACATTTATTTCATTACCAAAATTATTTTGGCGTTAGAAATTTTTGTTAAGAATTTTTTCGGTGGGCCGTTCTCCCTCTTCCTCCTACTGTGCTCTGCCTGGGGATTGATCTCGGGTCCCTGGAGTGGACGACCGCCACCTCCACCACTACACCATCCAGCTGATCAGTAGGCCCGTGCACCTTACCCTACTTGGACTCCCTAAACCCCAACCCCAACCCAACCCTAACCGAGCACCCCTTCGGGGGCGCTGGGAAGACCCAGAACCTAACCCTCTAACCCTATCGAGGCCGCTGGATGCACGTGCGCTGTAAAAAGCGACCTGCCCAGCAACAGAGGTCCAGGGACCGGGCAGGGAGACCAGCCTGGAGGAAGGACAGAGCACCTCCTGTCTCCTTCGGGAGGCAGGCTCATTCACCTTCCCCTAACCCTAACCCTAACCCTGGCTCCATATCCTCCTTTTCCTACACAGACTGACCATCCCCCTCTTCCCATTACCCTAACCTCCACTTATGTTCCATCCTTAAGCCTTAACCCCGCCCCCTTCCCCTCTTCCCTAACCTTAACACCGCCCCCTTCCCCTTTTCCCTTACCTTAACCCTGCTTCCTCATCTTCTCTCCTCATCTAAATCCCGCCCACTCTTCCTTTCCCCCACCCGAACCAGGACCTGTCCCCCCACCCCTCTTTATACCCTTTCCTCCTTGTCCTCCCTCCATCCACCTGATCCCCCCTCCAAGCCCTTCCCCTAACCTTAACCTTTTCCCCTCCCCAAAACTCCACCTATTTTCCATCCTCAAGCCTTAACCCTGCCCCCCTCCCCTTTTCCCTAACCTTAACCCCGTCCCTTCCCCTCTTCCCTAACCGTAACCCTGGTTTCTTTTCCTCTTCCCTAACCTTAACCCTGCCCCTTTCCCCTCTTCCCTAACCTTAACCCCGCCCCTTCCCCTTATCCCAAACCTTAACCCTGGTTCCTTTTCCTCTTCCCAAACCTTAACCCTGCTCCCTTCCCCTCTTCCCTAACCTTAACCCCGCCCCCTTCCCCTTTCCCTTACCTTAACCCTGCTTCCTCATCTTCTCTCCTCATCTAAATCCCGCCCACTCTTCCTTTCCCCCACCCGAACCAGGACCTGTCCCCCCACCCCTCTTTATACCCTTTCCTCCTTGTCCTCCCTCCATCCACCTGATCCCCCCTCCAAGCCCTTCCCCTAACCTTAACCTTTTCCCCTCCCCAAAACTCCACCTATTTTCCATCCTCAAGCCTTAACCCTGCCCCCCTCCCCTTTTCCCTAACCTTAACCCCGTCCCTTCCCCTCTTCCCTAACCGTAACCCTGGTTTCTTTTCCTCTTCCCTAACCTTAACCCTGCCCCTTTCCCCTCTTCCCTAACCTTAACCCCGCCCCTTCCCCTTATCCCAAACCTTAACCCTGGTTCCTTTTCCTCTTCCCAAACCTTAACCCTGCTCCCTTCCCCTTTTCCCTAACCTTAACCCCGCCCCCTTCCCCTTTCCCTTACCTTAACCCTGCTTCCTCATCTTCTCTCCTCATCTAAATCCCGCCCACTCTTCCTTTCCCCCACCCGAACCAGGACCTGTCCCCCCACCCCTCTTTATACCCTTTCCTCCTTGTCCTCCCTCCATCCACCTGATCCCCCCTCCAAGCCCTTCCCCTAACCTTAACCTTTTCCCCTCCCCAAAACTCCACCTATTTTCCATCCTCAAGCCTTAACCCTGCCCCCCTCCCCTTTTCCCTAACCTTAACCCCGTCCCTTCCCCTCTTCCCTAACCGTAACCCTGGTTTCTTTTCCTCTTCCCTAACCTTAACCCTGCCCCTTTCCCCTCTTCCCTAACCTTAACCCCGCCCCTTCCCCTTATCCCAAACCTTAACCCTGGTTCCTTTTCCTCTTCCCAAACCTTAACCCTGCTCCCTTCCCCTTTTCCCTAACCTTAACCCTGCCCCCTTCCCCTTTCCCTAACCTTAACCCTGCTTCCTCATCTTCCTTCCTCACTCAAATCCCGCCCGCTTTCCCATCTCCCCCACCTGTACCAGGACCTGTCCCCCCACCACCCCACCCCTCTTTATATCCTATCCTCCTTGTCCCTAACCCTACCTGCATACCTAACCCTAACCCTACCTTAACCACACTCCTTTAGTGCAGCCCTAACCCTAGCAAAAAACACCCTCCGGAACACCCTACAATCCACTCCAAAACACCCCCCAGATAACCCTCCAATCAACTCCAAAACACCCTCCAGATAACCCTCCAATCAACTCCAAAACACCCTCCAAACCACCCTCCAGACAACCCTCCAATCCACTCCAAATGGCCTCAAATGCACCCCTAGGCACTTCCTGGAAACACCTATTGACCCCCTTAAGCCAAGCTACCCGACCCTAGGATTTCAGCTCTGCAGCGCCAACTATTGGGCGATCACTTTTCCAAAAAACACTCTCCAGGACACCCTCCAATCAACTCCAAATGGCCTGAAACGCGCTCCTAAACACTTTCTGGGGGAACTTTTTGCAAAAAAACACTTTGAAAAATTTCACCTCACTCAACTCTATGGGGAATTTTCAAACGCCTATAACTTTAAAACCACACCTCCTAGCGCTTTGCAAACCACTTCCGCCTGCCATAATTCGGCCCTTCTGAACACGCCAGGCTTGGTCCCGTCTCTCTACGACCTTCCCTTCCGGAGATACAACAAAAACAAACTTTTTTTCGCTACTTACGCCCACTTCCCGACGTCACAGCCACTAGGGGGACCCACCCATCGAAAGACAGCCTATGGAAATGGTGGGGTAGGAAAAACCTCAACTCTCTAGCTCACAAGCTTCTTCAGTTACCGGCCAGTCTGAGGATCGCCGTTTCGGCGATCGTGGTTATTACCCCCCTTACCCTAACCCTAACCCTAACCCTAAATAAATTAATGAATTAAATCCAAATTGAATTTGTAAAAATTGAAAATTCATGAGTTTGAATTAATTTAGAGAATTAAAAATTTAAATTGGTAAAAATACATAAATTAAAATAAATTTGGAGAATTAAAAAAACTAATTAGGTTAAAATTCATGAATTTAAATAAGTTTGGAGAATTAAAATTGAATTGATTAAAAAATTCTTTAATAAACAAATTCAGTTTCATAAATTAGCTGTAAAAACAATTAATACAAATTTTAAATTACTTACATCATTAAAAAACAATTTAAAATTCATGAAATATTTAACAAGTTAAAAGGTAATAATAAATAGTTAAAATACAAAAAGATTAAAAGTCTTAATTCATTTTAGTAATTTCATACCTTAAAAGTTAGAGAATGGGTTTTAATTTAAGTTACTTCTTAAAGAATAAAAAAACCAAATTGTAAAAAGGCGCAATTTTAGCAACTATAAATAGGACTCACAGAGTACTGCCTTCATTCTGAAGCTGACTCTTGAAGAGGCAACACCTCTGGAGCAGAGCGGACGGACCATTACAATCCAGTGCTTTTTTCATTTTGTGCCCAGCCTGAGGAAGACTTTTAACAGTCGAAACGTCGCGCATAGGGCACATTATTGAAATAATTTGAATAATTTTGATTTCATAGAAATTTAATTTCATAAAAATTTTATTTGATTTAATTCATTTGATAATTCATTTTTTAGTTAGTATTAACATAATTCATAGATTTGATTCATAACTTTTTATTGAACTTTATTAAAAAAATAACAAAAACTTCATTAAAAAGTACAAATTAAAAACAATCATGGCCGATCGAGGCCGCTGGACGCAGGTTCGCTACAAAAAGCGACCTGCCCGGCAACAGAGGTCCAGGGACCGGAGAGGGAGACCAGCCTGGAGGAAGGACAGTGCACCTACTGTCTCCTTTGGGAGGCAGGCTCAATCGCCTTCCCCTAACCCTAACCCTTTTCCCTAACCCTAGCCCTAACCCTTTTCCCTAACCTTAACCCCGCCCCCTTCCTCTTTCCCTAACCTTAACCCTGCTTCCTCATCATCTTACCTCACTCAAATCCCGCCCGCTTTCCCATCTCCCCCACCTGTACCAGGACCTGTCCCCCCACCACCCCACCCCCCTTTATATCCTATCCTCTTTGTCCTCCCTCCTTCCACTTGAACCCCCCTTCAAGCCCTTCCCCTAACCTTAACCTTTCCTCCCCCAAGCCTAACTCCTCCCACCCTTCTGTTCCCCTAACCACCAGGACAAATTCTTGACCTCCCCCTATCCCCCATCCTTTCCACCTCCCACCACACTGACACAAACACACAGGCTCATACACCTCATCAACCCCTAAACATGGGGAAGGTCGGCCTGTCCAACACCCTCCACCAAGAACTCCGGAATCACTGGTCCCTTGACCTTTGACCCGGAGAACAGGGACCTTTGCTCTCGAGGAGGAGGAGACCAGAGTGAATTTGGATTCACAGACTTGAGACCGCCATTCCAGGGGGGCCTTAATGATCTTGGATTTGAAGGGCCACCGCTGGATGGGCGGTCCCAACTCTAAGCCCACATTTATTTCATTACCAAAATTATTTTGGCGTTAGAAATTTTTGTTAAGAATTTTTTCGGTGGGCCGTTCTCCCTCTTCCTCCTACTGTGCTCTGCCTGGGGATTGATCTCGGGTCCCTGGAGTGGACGACCGCCACCTCCACCACTACACCATCCAGCTGATCAGTAGGCCCGTGCACCTTACCCTACTTGGACTCCCTAAACCCCAACCCAAACCCAAACCTAACCCTAACCCTAACCCTAAACCAATACACTTACCAAACCTGTTGAGGAAAAATAGACGGGAAAAGAGAGATATTGCGACGTGCGTTGGCCCGTGCCCTGCCTTTGGCTCCCCATTTTCAACTGCCAAGTCGTCAGACGAGGTGGGGGGAGTCATCGAGATAATTTCTAACACCTAACCCACATTAGAGGGACCTAACCCTAATCCCAAATGGAAGGTAACAATTAGGCTTAATGTTGCTAATCTGGATTTAAGTTATTTACTTTAAGACTTTATTTATCTAACCCCAACCCTTTCATTACCCTAACCCTAACCAATCCTAACCCCAGCCCATTTCGTTTTTCCTACCGTAACCCTTACCCTTATCCTAATCCTAACCCTAACCTTCCCTTTAATAATTTAATTTAATTCATCTTACTTTAATTCATTTTCATTCTAAATTACTTTATATCTAACCCTAACCCTTCCATTACCCTAACCCTAACCCCAGTCCATTTCCTTTTCCAATCCTAATCCCAACCCTAACCCTTATCCTAATCCTAACCCTAACCTTCCCTTTAAAAATGTAATTTAATTCATTTTAATTTAACTCACAGGCTAGGACTCTTTTAACTCCAGGCCTCCCAGATGACAGCATAAGGACACCTAACCTGTGGCCTGCGCACCACCAACACCCCACTGGAGTGTTGGACAATCCTGCATCCTAACCCTAACCCCAACCCAAACCTAAAGCTAACCCTAAACAGACGTCAACATCTACAAGAGATTCTTCCGTCACCTTGGGATCAGCGACAATGTGATCAAAAGCAAAGATCCCCTTCCCTTTGAAGACAGGATCCATGAACTGCTGAATATTTGGGTGGAGAAAGAGGGCAAAGATGCCAGCTTAAATGACCTGCTGAAAGCACTGCTTGATCTGAATCAGGACTGTGGATTTCATCCAAAACCCGGATGGCCGGAGCCCAAAATGATCTTGGCCAATATGATCAAACCGGCATCCCCCACACAGGAGACTGTGGATTTCATACGGGGCAATGCCAATAACTGGCGGTACAATACTCTAGTTATCCTGGACGACCACTATAAGGCAGGTCTGGAGAAGGTACTAGAGGAGTTGGCTCCTATGATGATTCAGGATTGGAAGCCCGCTTTTCAGGTAGCGGTGAAATGGGCTAGACGGAATCTGCCTCGCATAGATCAGGATGTGATAGATCATGCGGAAGCACTAATCACAGCCAGGGGTGATGTGGTAGAGGATTCTGGGGAGCCGTCACAGCGTAGACCTACTGAGGAAGCACGCATCCCACCAAAGAGTGGGAGCAGGAGCTGCTCAGTGGCTACCATGACAGCTCGGCAATTCAATTCAATTCAATTTTATTTGTATAGCCCAATATCACAACAGAGTGTCTCATAGTGCTTTACAAAGTTCACTGAAATAAACAAGTGTAAGCAAACAAACAATCTAATAAAGAGTCCAGCAGTCGATGAGGCCAATGGATCAGTCCGGTGGATCAGTCCGAGGCATCACCTGCCCTTTATGACCCTCCTTCAAGAGTCTCCCACAGAACCAGCTCCGCAACCGCAAAGGGAGCGGAGACAAACTAGAAGGGAACAACCACAGACTGGTTGTGTCAACCCAGAGGACAGTGTCCTCATGGAGATCGAAGACCAGAGAAATGACTCTGATCTTCAGACAACCCCTATTAGGAGGGTGGAAATTCAAAACCTATTGGACCTTGAAATCGGTGAGGAAATGGAACGGTCAAGGGTTCCGGAGTTCGCTCAGACTTTGGCAATTTCCGAAGGCGAGACCCGGACCGAACTTCATTCGATTCAGGTCCATCACGAGATGAGTTCCATGGATGACCAGTCTCTGGCTGAGATGGTCATCAGCCAGAGCTCCACTCCAAAACCAAAGCGCTACACAGTTAAGAGACACATTAATACTAAGCGCAAAATGATTGACTGGAACTTGAGTGTGGTAAAGAAATGGCTCATCGTGGGTGATTCCAATCTGTCTAGGATGCCGGGTTTTTATATCCCGGATCTACAGATTGAGAGTTACCCTGGAGCTAATTTCAGGCATGCTCATGCTCTGATGGAAAAATCAATTAGTCATGTCGTAGTGGAGAAACTGGTTTTGTCATTTGGTTTGAACTGTAGAGGACAGAAGGCCAAGGAGACAACAATCAAACAGATGTTATGGGCAGTTAGAGCGGCTAAACAGAAATTCCCTTACGCGGAGATATGGATCCCGGAGGTGAATTTCTCTACCTCACTGTCTCATCAAGACCAAGACTCCATGTTGATTTTGAATGGGTACATTCGCAGGAATCTACCATTCATTCCAGAGTTAAACAAGGATATTTTCCAGACTGAAAAGGACAACGTCCATTGGACGAAGGAAACAGCTAAGGCGATCCTTGGTCATTGGACTAAATGTTTAAACTTGAACCCCCGGTAAGCCTAGTACAGGAGGGGGATAAGTTGACTCAATCCTTTGAAGCACAGACTGTTATAGTCTTGGCAAAGGATTTCCAATTGACAAAACCACAAAAAGACTTATTGAATAGGGGTCTAACATTCATTCCGGCGGTCGGTGTGACAAAGGATCAAAAAGCACAAATTCAATTAGACTCCTTTAGTGCATGCCTAACCCTAAAGTCCTCCTCACCTTGCAAAAGACACCCTCCAGAACAGCCTCCAAATCACTCCAGATGGCCTCAAATGTGCTCCTAAACACTTTCTGGAAACACCTTTTTACAAAAAACACTTTGTCAAATTTTCAAGGCTAAAAATCAATCCATCTTAAGTTCATAACTTTGGCTAGGAATGTCACACAGACACCATTCAAGTATCCCTAGACTCCCCCTCACCCAAGCTACTCAAAGCTATAATTTCAGCTCCATAGCGCCAACTACTGGTCACTCACTTTTCAAAAAAACACTCCCCAATCCACTCCAAATGCCCTAAAACGTGCTCCTAAATACTTTCTGGACACTCTTTTTTCTAATCCTAAATCAACAGAGGTTTAGTAAAATATGTCACGTAAGCAAGATAAAGAGAAGAAAATCTCCTAACCCTAGCTGTTAGAGCGGTCTCAGAAACACAAGTGGCCCAGCTTGGTGTCAAAACGCTGCACCTGCCTAAAGAACAGCAATGCCTCATCCCGTCTCTCCCCAAATCTCACTCTCCGACCCTCCCTCCCCTCTTCTTACCTTCACCTCTGCCTAAACCCATCCCCTGACATAAACCCAGCACCTTTTCCCCGTCCCCCAACCCCAACTCCTCCCATCCCCATGTTCCCCTACCTAAACCAGGTTTGTATCCCCACCCCTCTTTACCCCATCCATCCACTCCACTCCCAAATCCACTCCTCTACCCCTCTTTGTACCCATGACCTCATCCCATACCCTTACCCCCTACCCAACGCCTTCCCAATCCCAGATTCCCCTCAGACCTTCCCAAACCCATTTTTTCCCCTGCCTCTTCAGCCCACCACCACTCACCTATTCACTTCACCACCCTCAATTAACCCTCACTTCTTACCTTTGATCTCTCCATCTCTCTAATCCAAACCCCTCTATCTCCCTGGCATTTTGTTCCACCAAAGACAGAACCAATGTGAATATTAAGGACAGATGGAGAACGCTGAGGAAGTAAAAACAGCCAGACAACAAAACGGTTGACATCCAGTCCACCTCCCAGCTTGGTGTCCAAACGCTGCACCTGCCTAAAGATCAGTCCCTCTGCTCAATCTTTGTTTCTTGTCTAAGCAGCCAACCCACCCTAACCCACCCGTCTCTCACCCTGCTTCCCTAACCCTGAGTGCCCCTGACATTAACCCAGCACCTTTTCCCCGTCCCCCAACCCCAACTCCTCCTATCCCCCCTCCCATCCTCCCAAACCAGATTTGTATCCCCACCCCTCTTTACCCCATCCATCCACTCCACTCCCAAATCCACTCCTCTACCCCTCTTTGTACCCATGACCTCATCCCATACCCTTACCCCCTACCCAACGCCTTCCCAATCCCAGATTCCCCTCAGACCTTCCCAAACCCATTTTTTCCCCTGCCTCTTCAGCCCACCACCACTCACCTATTCACTTCACCACCCTCAATTAACCCTCACCTTTTCCCCGTCCCCCAACCCCAACTCCTCCTATCCCCCCTCCCATCCTCCCAAACCAGATTTGTATCCCCACCCCTCTTTACCCCATCCATCCACTCCACTCCCAAATCCACTCCTTTACCCCTCTTTGTACCCATGACCTCATCCCATACCCTTACCCCCTACCCATCACCTTCCCAATCCCAGATTCCCCTCAGACCTTCCCAAACCCATCTTTTTCCCTGCCTCTTCAGCCCACCACCACTCACCTATTCACTTCACCACCCTCAATTAACCCTCACCTTTTCCCCATCCCCCAACCCCAACTCCTCCTATCCCCCCTCCCATCCTCCCAAACCAGATTTGTATCCCCACCCCTCTTTACCCCATCCATCCACTCCACTCCCAAATCCACTCCTCTACCCCTCTTTGTACCCATGACCTCATCCCATACCCTTACCCCCTACCCATCACCTTCCCAATCCCAGATTCCCCTCAGACCTTCCCAAACCCATCTTTTTCCCTGCCTCTTCAGCCCACCACCACTCACCTATTCACTTCACCACCCTCAATTAACCCTCACCTTTTCCCCATCCCCCAACCCCAACTCCTCCTATCCCCCCTCCCATCCTCCCAAACCAGATTTGTATCCCCACCCCTCTTTACCCCATCCATCCACTCCACTCCCAAATCCACTCCTCTACCCCTCTTTGTACCCATGACCTCATCCCATACCCTTACCCCCTACCCATCACCTTCCCAATCCCAGATTCCCCTCAGACCTTCCCAAACCCATCTTTTTCCCTGCCTCTTCAGCCCACCACCACTCACCTATTCTCTTCACCACCCTCAATTAACCCTCACCTCTTACATTTGATCTCTCCCTAATCCAAACCCCTCTATCTCCCTGACTGACCTGACTGAGTGACTGACCTGACTGTGTGACTAACTGACATCTGACTGACCTGATTGAGTGACTGACCTGACTGTGTGACTGACTGACCTGGCTGAGTGACTGTGTTACCTGACTGTGTGACTGAGTGTCCTGACTGTGTGACTGACCTGGCTGAGTGACTGACCTGACTGTGTGACTGACCTGACTGTGTGACTGACTGACATGACTGAGTGACTGACCTGACTGTGTGACTGACCTGACTGTGTGACTAACTGACATGACTGACTGACCTGACTGTGAGACTGTGTGACTGACTGACCTGGCTGAGTGACTGACCTGACAGAGCGACTGACCTAACTGTGTGACTGACTGACTGACCTGACTGTGTTACCTGACTGTGTGATTGAGTGTCCTGACTGTGTGACTGACCTGGCTGAGTGACTGACCTGACAGAGCGACTGACCTAACTGTGTGACTGACTGACTGACCTGACTGTGTGACTGTGTTACCTGACTGTGTGATTGAGTGTCCTGACTGTGTGACTGACCTGGCTGAGTGACTGACCTGACTGTGTGACTGACATGACTGTGTGACTGACTGACTGACCTGACTGTGAGACTGACTTGACTGAGTGACTGACCTGACTGTGTGACTAACTGACATGACTGACTGACCTGACTGAGTGACTGACCTGACTGTGTGACTGACTGACATGACTGAGTGACTGACCTGACTGTGAGACTGTGTGACTGAATGACATGACTGAGTGACTGACCTGACTGTGTGACTAACTGACATGACTGACTGACCTGACTGTGAGACTGTGTGACTGACTGACCTGGCTGAGTGACTGACCTGACAGAGCGACTGACCTAACTGTGTGACTGACTGACTGACCTGACTGTGTGACTGTGTTACCTGACTGTGTGATTGAGTGTCCTGACTGTGTGACTGACCTGGCTGAGTGATTGACCTGACTGTGTGACTGACTGACCTGATTGAGTGACTGAACTGACTGTGTGACTGACCTGACTGAGTGACTGTGTGACTAACTGACCTGGCTGAGTGACTGTCTTACCTGACTGTGTGACTGAGTGTCCTGACTGTGTGACTGACCTGACTGAGTGACTGACCTGACTGTGTGACTGACTGACATGACTGACTGTGTGACCTGACAGTGAGACTGTGTGACTGACTGACTGACATGACTGACTGAGTGACTGACCTGACTGTGTGACTGACTGACATGACTGACTGTGTGACCTGACAGTGAGACTGTGTGACTGACTGACTGACATGACTGACTGAGTGACTGACCTGACTGTGTGACTGAGTGACCTGACTGAGTGACCTGATTGACCTGATTGACATCAGTACAACACACATTGTGTAGTGGTTGTGTACTCTCTCTCTTGCGTTGTGTGAAGAATCAAAGTCAGACCTGTTCACCCTTTGGCATTAAGGGTTAGGTGTTAGAAAATTCTCTCGATGACTCCCCCCACCTCGTCTGACGACTTGGCAGTTGAAAATGGGGAGCCAAAGGCAGGGCACGGGCCTACGCACGTCGCAATATCTCTCTTTTCCCGTCTATTTTTCCTCAACAGGTTTGGTAAGTGTATTGATTTCTTTCTCTTTCTCTTTTACAGGTTTTTGGTTTTCAGGTGAGTATCCTTACTTTCTTTTCTCCCTTATAGGTTTTGGTTTTCAGGTAAGTATCGTTATTCTCTTTTTCCTTTTCAGGTTTTTGTTCTTCCGGTAAGTGACGTTATTTATTTTATTTTTCTGGTAAGTAACGTTGTTTTTTGTTTAACCTTCTTTATCTAGGTTTAGGTCTTAAGGTAAGTGGAGATAATTATGTCTAATCTGAAAAATTTCCTTTGCTTTACGGGTTGGTATAAACGTTTTTTCTTTTTCCTTCTTTTCCAGTTGTGGTTTTTCCGGTGTGGATTGACGTTGTGATTTCTCCTCCGGGCTAAGGTAAGTTTTCAAGGTAAGTGATATTTAAAGTTTAAGGAAACGTTAGGATTTAGGTATGCATAAGGGTTGGTTTGGTTAGGTTTAGGGCAGGTTCCTGACTTGGCTTTAAACCCCGAATGGTTAAGGTCAGGGCTAGGGTGGGGATAGGCTTAAAAATTGGTGATTTTGACGGTCAAATAGGGTTAAACGTTGGAGAACGAAGTGGTTAGGTTTAGGCGTTGAAAAGCGAGTTGGTTAAGTTTAGGCGTGGAGAGCGAAATGGTTAGGTTTAGGGCAGGTTCCTGAATTGGGTTAGGGTTAGGTGTTAGAAAATTCTCTCGATGACTCCCCCCACCTCGTCTGACGACTTGGCAGTTGAAAATGGGGAGCCAAAGGCAGGGCACGGGCCTACGCACGTCGCAATATCTCTCTTTTCCCGTCTATTTTTCCTCAACAGGTTTGGTAAGTGTATTGGTTTCTTTCTCTTTCTCTTTTACAGGTTTTTGGTTTTCAGGTGAGTATCCTTACTTTCTTTTCTCCCTTATAGGTTTTGGTTTTCAGGTAAGTATCGTTATTCTCTTTTTCCTTTTCAGGTTTTTGTTCTTCCGGTAAGTGACGTTATTTATTTTATTTTTCTGGTAAGTAACGTTGTTTTTTGTTTAACCTTCTTTATCTAGGTTTAGGTCTTAATGTAAGTGGAGATAATTATGTCTAATCTGAAAAATTTCCTTTGCTTTACGGGTTGGTATAAACGTTTTTTCTTTTTCCTTCTTTTCCAGTTGTGGTTTTTCCGGTGTGGATTGACGTTGTGATTTCTCCTCCGGGCTAAGGTAAGTTTTCAAGGTAAGTGATATTTAAAGTTTAAGGAAACGTTAGGGTTTAGGTATGCATAAGGGTTGGTTTGGTTAGGTTTAGGGCCGGTTCCTGACTTGGCTTTAAACCCCGAATGGTTAAGGTCAGGGCTAGGGTGGGGATAGGCTTAAAAATTGGTGATTTTGACGGTCAAATAGGGTTAAACGTTGGAGAACGAAGTGGTTAGGTTTAGGCGTTGAAAAGCGAGTTGGTTAAGTTTAGGCGTGGAGAGCGAAATGGTTAGGTTTAGGGCAGGTTCCTGAATTGGCTTTAAACCCCGAATGGTTAAGGTCAGGGCTAGGGTGGGGATAGGCTTAAAAATTGGTGATTTTGACGGTCAAATAGGGTTAAACGTTGGAGAACGAAGTGGTTAGGTTTAGGCGTTGAAAAGCGAGTTGGTTAAGTTTAGGCGTGGAGAGCGAAATGGTTAGGTTTAGGCGTTGAAAAGCGAGTTGGTTAAGTTTAGGCGTGGAGGACGAAATGGTTAGGTTTAGGCGTTGAAAAGCGAGTTGGTTAAGTTTAGGCGTGGAGAACGAAATGGTTAGGTTTAGGCGTTGGAGAGCGAGGCGGTTAAGTTTAGGCGTGGAGCAAGACGGTTAGGTTTAGGCGTGCTGAACTAGACGGTTAGGTTCAGGCAAGGGTTGGAATTGGTTAAGATTAGGCATAAAGAACTGAGTCGGCGTGGTTAGTTTTAGGCTTAGAGTTGTGAGTTGGTTAAGTTTAGGCGTGTAGAAATTGAGTAATCAGGTTCAGGTACGGCCTGGTTAGGTTTCGGTGTTGGGAAGCGAGATGGTTAGGTTTAGGCGTGCTAAGTTAGATGGTTAAGTTCAGGCACGGGTTGGAATATTGGTTGAGTTTAGGCGTCAAGAAGTGAGATGATTAAGCGTATTGAACTAGATTGGTTATAGATTTCGGTGTGTTAAAAGGAGGTGGTTAGTTGGGATTTGGAGTAGTTAGGTTTGAGGAACGTGGATTAGTGGATAGTTTTGTATTGAAAGGAATTTAGGGAAGCTAATTTGGGAGCTAAAGTCTATTTTAAGAAAGCTAGTAGTGGTTCCTATGACAGCCAGCCTGGATCTTAGAGGTCAATTTTTTGTCCCTGCAGCTGAGTTTTTAGGAAGCTAAATCGTAGGACACATCGTCAGTAGTGGACCCCAGGGTCATTGAGTGTTTCGGCCATTACCACTAGACACTCTCTCCCAAGGAAGGCCCTCCCGAGATTGATCAAGTCTCGGGGTGTGTCCCATAGCCAATTGTGTTTTTTGTCTTATTTTGGTAATCTAAATCTCAAGTTGTTTTTAAGTTTGGTCAGGTTATAGAGGAGTCTTTTAGGTGAGTCAAATGCTCTTTTTCCGATGAGTTGGTTTTTTGTTCTCTTTTCAGAGTTTTCTCGTGTTTTAAAAGGAGTTTTTTTGAGTGAGTGAACGGCTCTTTGGAGATGGTAAGTGTTTAATACGATCGTTGTCTTTTTCAGGTTTACGGCTGAGTATTTTGAGGCCTTTCAGAGACTAATAGTAGTACGAGGTGAGTGTTAAAACGGTGATTTAGAGCTGATAAGTATTCGTTTTTGGTATATAATTTTAGAGTTTTAAAGGTAAGTGAATAAATTCTGAGAGTTTTACGGATAGTAATGAAGAGCACACGAGGGAGATAGGACCAGCCACAGCGAGCTGTTGCCTTCCAGGTCACCTCCGGTGTCAGCATCACATTAAAGGACTAGTGTGTAAAATTTAAAGGTAAGTGAATATATTCTGCGAGTTTTACGGATAGTAATGAAGAGCACATGAGGGAGACCGGACCAGCCACAGCGAGCTGTTGCCTTCCAGGTCACCTCCGGTGTCAGCATCACATTAAAGGACTAGTGTCTAAAAATTAAAGTTTTTCTGAGACTTTTCAGGAGTGGATGAGGAGGGAGCCAGGACCAGCCGCAGCGAGCTGCTGCCTTCCCAGCTCCCTTAAACATCCCTAGCGCATTTTAAAGGTAATTTTCTGAATATATTCTAAGAGTTTTAAGGATAGTAATGAAGAGCACACGAGGGAGACCGGACCAGCCACAGCGAGCTGTTGCCTTCCAGGTCACCTCCGGTGTCAGCATCACATTAAAGGACTATTGTCTAAAAATTAAAGTTTTTGAGTCTTTTAAGGAGTGGATGAGGAGGGAGCCAGGACCAGCCGCAGCGAGCTGCTGCCTTCCCAGACACCTCAAACATCCATAGCGCATTTTAAAGGTAAGTGAATAAATTCTAAGAGTTTTAAGGATAGTAATGAAGAGCACACGAGGGAGATAGGACCAGCCACAGCGAGCTGTTGCCTTCCAGGTCACCTCCGGTGTCAGCATCACATTAAAGGACTAATGTCTAAAAACTAAAGTTTTGAGTCTATTTAAGGATTGGATAAAAGAGGGAGCCAGGACCAGCCGCAGCGAGCTGCTGCCTTCCCAGTCACCTCCAGTATCCACCGCGCATTAAAGGGTAAGTGAGTAAAAAATTTTTTAGTTTAAAGGATAGTAATGAAGAACACATAAGGGAGATAGGACCAGCCGCAGCGAGCTGCTGCCTTCCAAATCTCCATCAGTGTCTCCATCACACTAAAAACTGCGAGTTTTGGGAGCTAAAAAACGTAGCATCCTCGGCTTAGTTCACTATTTTGAACCAAGGGATGTGGGCCTAGGTCCCGGTGCATCCACGGCCCAGTCACCTAAGCTGGATCTGGGGGATGATCGTCTGGAGAGGCTGTTGCATTTAGGTCCCGGTGCATCCAAGGCTTGGTCCCTAAATGGACCAAGGGATGAGAATTTGAAAGAGGCCAATTAAACGTGTGTGGTGCAAGATGGGCTGTTGTATGAGGGGAGCTAACCTCCATAGAAGACTGGGCTACGATCAAGGTCCTGATGCCCTGGACCACCACATCCCACGTGCTGTCCCAAGGGGACCTGGGAGGGCCGCTTACTTACCACCTAATCAGGTTAACAGCTCGTTTGTTGACACCGTGAGGTTACCCCGAGCTGCCCAGTTAGGTTAGGAGTGAAGGGAGGTCATTCTACTTCATCCGTAGGAGATCCGTACTCGATGTTCTATTTTAAGCCTATTTTGAGTCCCAATAGAGATTGTGAGAGGAGGGACTGAGAGGTGATACCAGGACCAGCCGCAGCGAGCTGCTGCCTTCCAGGCATCACTACAGCCCCCACCTCACAAGATTGAGTACCTCCCCAGCAGGACCAGGACCAGCTACAGCTAGCTGTCGCCTTCCTGGGGACTGCTATGGGGACGGGGGACCTGGACCAGCCGTAGCAAGCTACTGCCTTCCAGGAGCCTCCAGGTAATCATCCAAATCTAGTACAAAATAGGAAAATGAGTACCCCCCCAGCAGGATTGGGACCAGCCGCAGCGAGCTGCTGCCTTCCCAGGATCTGCTTATGGGGACGGGGGACCTGGACCAGCCGTAGCAAGCTACTGCCTTCCAGGAACCTCCAGGTAGTCATCCTATTTTGTTTGCCCCATAGGAAGCAAGGAGAGGAGATCCCAGGGCCACGAGGACTGACAGCAGAGGACTGCTGACCTCACAAGCGGTCCAGGACTCAACCCCTACGCTCCCGAGTACCTCCCCAGCTGATACAGGGAAATCCCTGATCAGCCACGGTAAGAGGGGACCAGAGACGGCGAGCTATCGTCGCTCAGGACCCCCCCAGGTACCCATTCTATCCCCATTTTAGGTCTATTTTGAGCATTCTCTGTGCCATCATACACCGCAAGACCCCAGAGATATGCAGGCCTATGTACGTTTTTTAGGAGGTCGCTGCTCACCGAGTAAGCAGGCTGCTGTTCCCGGAGTCTTCTAATGGGGATGCTGCTCCCTCTGCTGGCGGGATCTGTGTACTTCTTCCGGAGAGGATTTCCACAGGTTATAAAAGCTCTTAAAAGGGCTCTGTGGTTTTAGGAATCGGATGTTGGCTGCTCGGATGTCAGGCTGTCTTCTGAGAGGGCTCAGGATGGAGGGATTGCTCAAATCCTTAAAAGGACTATCTCCAGGAGTTGAGTCCGTCTTCTTTTCTTCTCCGCTCTTCACCAGGGATGTTGCGGTTTAATTTTAAGTGATTTTGGAGGAGGTAGGTCTATTTGGGTGAAGCGAAGAAATGTTATGGTTGTTCAGGATCTGTGCATATTCTGAATATGTCAATAAAACTATATAAGTTGTGATTTCATGACCATTTTCATGTGTGTATAATTGATAATAAACTATTGTTTTCACTGTGAGTGTCCATTTCTGTGTTTTAGGAGTTATGAGTGTATTCTACTGGTGTTGACCCCTGTTTACAGGCCCCTGGAATTATGGGGAAAATTATTGGTCCTATGTGGTCGTTTCCCTCTCTTTTTGCTTTAAGCTGAGTGGAGAGTTCCAAAATTATAGTAAAAATAGTTAAAAAAGGTTTTTGAAAAGCAAATTTTTGTCTCTTTTTTGTGTATATAGTTGATATTAACTATTGTCTTAACTTAAGGTGTCCATTTTTGTGTTTAGAAGTTGAGAAAGGACTCTATTAGTGTTTACTACTGTTTCCCGGTCTCTGGAATTGTGGGGGAAATCAGTGGTCCTATGCGAACGTTTCCCTCTCTTTTTGCTTAAGGCTGAGTGGAGGATTCAAAGTTGTAGTAGATTAGCTCAAAAATCCAAAAGAACTGTTGAGGTCTAGTTCTATTTCTTTCAGATAGTTAAGAGGAGTGTTTTTGTACTTAAAGAGATGATAAAAATTTGTTTTTGGGGTAAAAATTGGTTTTTTGTAAAAAAATGCCGAGGAGGGGGATCGAACCGGCGAACTCGCGAGCTCCCGTTCCGAAAAGCAAAACCTAACGCGGTGCGCTATAACGCTTCACATAAAAGTCGGCTCCGTTTTCTGTCATGGTGTTTATTCGTTCAATATCCCGTAGGGCATTATTAAGGCTTAAGATTGGGTGGTGTGTAACGTTTTATAACGTTTATTATATTTGTTTCCTATTTTTTCAAGGATGTCATTAAAGAAGAGCGGTGTCGGGGTGTTCATTCTGTTTAAGAATGAATGATGAGGGCCTGTTGCGTTTCACATTGTCTATTGTGATTTGGGAGGAAACTACGTTCGGGTCAAAGGTCAGGTTTAATATTTAATGTCCTAACAAGACTTATTAGTTGGAGGAGAAAGTGATGTGTGGTCGGGATGGAGACAGAGCTTGGGGTACAGGGGTCTGTGGGGACCTGCTGTACCCCCTATGCCTGATCGGGCTTATTCGCTCTGAAACTCCCCAGCTCCACCATCAGAATGGGGGAGCTCCGGGAGGAGAGCTATTAATTTTTTAAGATGTGATGTGATTTTTTGGTATCCTTTTGGAGCGAAGAGGAGAGTCGTTTGGGATGTGTGGTCGGGATGGAGACAGAGCTTGGGGTACAGGGGTCTGTGGGGACCTGCTGTACCCCCTATGCCTGATCGGGCTTATTCGCTCTGAAACTCCCCAGCTCCACCATCAGAATGGGGGAGCTTCGGGAGGAGAGCTATTAATTTTTGAAGATGTGATATGATTTTTGGTATCCTTTTGGAGAGAAGAGGAGAGTCGTTTGGGATGTGTGGTCGGGATGGAGACAGAGATGGAGACAGAGCTTGGGGTACAGGGGTCTGTGGGGACCTGCTGTACCCCCTATGCTTGATCGGGCTTATTCGCTCTGAAACTCCCCAGCTCCACCATCAGAATGGGGGAGCTTCGGGAGGAGAGCTATTAATTTTTGAAGATGTGATATGATTTTTGGTATCCTTTTGGAGAGAAGAGGAGAGTCGTTTGGGATGTGTGGTCGGGATGGAGACAGAGATGGAGACAGAGCTTGGGGTACAGGGGTCTGTGGGGACCTGCTGTACCCCCTATGCCTGATCGGGCTTATTCGCTCTGAAACTCCCCAGCTCCACCATCAGAATGGGGGAGCTTCGGGAGGAGAGCTATTAATTTTTGAAGAGGTGTGATGTGATTTTTGGTATCCTTTTGGAGATAAGAGGAGAGTCGTTTTGTATGGTTGGGATGGAGACAGAGATGGAGACAGAGCTTGGGGTACAGGGGTCTGTGGGGACCTGCTGTACCCCCTATGCCTGATCGGGCTTATTCGCTCTGTACCTCCCCAGCTCCACCATAAGGATGGGGGAGCTCCGGGAGGAGAGCTCTGGTACATTTAGTTGTAGGGTGTGAATCTCTTTTGTTAAGGTGGAGATAGAGTTAGAGCAGTGATCTGTCTAGATGAATATAGTCACAGTCTTTTCGTCCTGTATTGAGGGTCTATGTTAAGTATTAAGGTTTAGGTTCAGAGAGTGGGGATGATTCTTTTATTATTTTTTTTCTGAAAATTAGTAATAAGTTGTTATAGTGGGTTTTATAGATATTGATTAAATATAATATGGATAAAAATTGGTTTTATGGGAGGTTTTAGGTGTAAGTTTTGAAATGAAAATGAGAGGACTAAAACGGGAATTGAACCTGTGGTCTCCCGTATCAGGGCGCAAAAGTTATCTCAGTGAGCTATAACGCCTTCACAATAAGACAAGTTCCGCTCCTGTGGTAGTGACTACGTTCCATCTAGGGATTTAAAATTTAAATGGAGGGTCCCCCCGGCTCACCGCTGACGTCCGCACGCGTCAAGATGACGCGGGCGGAAGCCGAGCAGCGAGACCACGGGAGCCCTAGCGGACGTCCAATCCCTACTTTACAGTGTCCAGGAGGAGGCAGCATTTTTCTGGGAGGATTCTTGGTAAGTATCATGTTAAATTTGACTTCGTTGATATGTTATGTTGTTTTGAGTTAGTTAGTTAGTTAGTTGGTCCTGATTTATGCTTAATTTTGAAGGATTGGAAAAAACGGGGACCAAACTTGCGGTCTTCCGTTAGGAAAGAGCCAAAGTTATCTCAGTGAGCTGTAACGCTTTCACAATAAGATAAGTCTTGTTCCTGTGCTCGTAGGCTCCTTCCGTCGGGGGATTTAAAAATTAAAAGGAGGACCCACGTGATTCACAGCTGATATCCGTCCGTGTCAATAATGATCCGGACGGAAACACAACCACGAAAACACCGGACTCCGAGCGGCTGTCAATATCAATCTTATATTGTCGGAATCGAGGAGGAGAACGTATCTTTCGAGGAAGATACGTGGTGAGTATTAAATTAGATTTAATTCTGTTAATTTATAATGTTTTTAAGGTAAGTTTTTAGTGTTAATTAGGTTAGTTTTTACAGTATGTTGGTACGTAGTCCGGTCCGGTGTTCTGGGTAAGTATTTGCAGGTCCATTCTTTGATTGTTATTAGGTCATTTAGTGTATATGGTTTTTACTGTTTATCATTATTAAGTCCATAGTCTTAAACTCGGATTTTTAATTGAGTTTTTGAGAGTTTTTTTGAGAGTAAAAGGGTAGGAATCAGGCCTGGGTTTGGTCATGGCTTATGCTTTTGGGTTTCCCCTGAGCAAGGTGCCTTTTGGACTCATCCCTCTCATCATTTTCAGCTACTCTTTACTCTCTCTTTTTTTATTACAATAATAACAATTGTTGACAGGTTATACAGAACAATAACAGGAATGAGGAAAGTAAATTTCAATTCAGAACTATAATAAATGAACAGGTGTATTAACTTATTTACAGGTGATTAATCTTTAATAAACTAATTGAACAGGATTTAAACTTTATAACAAAATAGATGATTATTATGGGAACATATTCTTTTAAATATTTGTACATATTAGTCATTGAGTCCATTTGGGAACTTTGTTCCTAGTTTCTGAATCCAAATGTTCTCTTTTCTCTTTCTTTGTGGTGTTGTCCAGGTCCGGTCGTGTTCAAGTCCCTGTAGGTGAAGGTTCTGGAGTCCGTGGTCTTTGAAGTGTTTTACCAGGTGAGTTCTTGTCTTGTGTCCGTTTCTGATGTTGTATTTGTGGTGTGATAGTCTCGTCCTTAGTGCATTTCTGGTTTCTCCCACATACTGTGTCAGACATTTTTTGCAGCTGATGATATAGACACAGTTAGTTTGTTTCAGTGAGATTTTTGGTAGGGAGTATGGTGTTTTTGTCGTTCTGTTTTTGATGTTTTGTGGTTGTGTTGGAAATGTTTTTGGTTCCATAGGTGGTGGTAGTTTGGCTCTGACCAGGAGGTCCTTGAGGTTCGGGTTTTTCTTGAATGCCGAGATGATCCTAAATCTGTCAGGTATCGTTGTTCCTGTGAGTGTTTCCTGGAAGTTGTGTTTAAGTTGACGGTTTGCTTCCAGTGCATAGGAGGAAAAGTTGGCCATGAGTGGGATTAATTGTTTGTTTTCTGGTGTTTCTTGTTCTTTTTCTTTTTCCTGGGTGTCTTGGAAAGTTTCTCTTTTTACTGTTTTCAAAAGTGTTTTTGGATAACCTCTCTTTCTCAGGGTCTGAAAGAGGGTCTGGACGGCTTCTTCTCTGTTTTCTTCCCTTGTGCAGATTCTGTCGAATCTCAGCAGCTGTGATTTCAGGATCCCCTTGAAGGTATGTTTGGGATGAAAACTGGTCTTGTGTAGCAAGGCGTGTGTGTCAGTCGGTTTGAAGTACACTTTTGTGTCCAGTATCCCTGTCGTCTCAAAGTCTGGTCCCTTGAAGGTCACTGTGTCCAAAAAGTTAACTTGTTCGTCGTGTGTCTCAGGTGTCACTTTGATGGAGTTATGGTGTTGATTTAGTGTGTCTACAAATTGTTTAAAGTCCTCTTTACTGTGAGTCCAAATTCCCCAAATGTCATCTAGGTATCTAAAGTAGTGTGTCGGTGTTTTTTGGCATTTTGCTAGTGCCGTCTGTTCCCATTCTGCCATGTAGATGTTGGCGTAGGCGGGGGCAAACTTTTTGCCCATAGCTGTCCCTTTGATTTGTAGGTAGTTATGTCTGTCAAATTGAAAGTCATTCCTGGTCAGGCTTATGTGTAGTAGTCTCAGTATTTCTGTGTCCGGTCTGTTGTCGTCAGGGTACTTTTTAAACCATTTGCAGATGGCTGTCATTCCCAGGTCAGTATCTATGTTGGTGTATAGGCTACTGACGTCCATTGTGAAAAGAAAACATGGATCTTTGGTCACTATGTTGCGCACTCTTTGGATGAAATCCTGAGTGTTTTTAATGTAACTGGGGTGTTTGTTGGAGATGGGTGTTAGGAATGAATCCAGGTATTCTGCCACCCCGTAGCTCTCGCTGCCACAGTCGGAGACTATTGGTCTTCCTGGTGGTATTTTGTGGGGGACAGTCCAAGTCTCGGGGGCTTTATGGATTTTTGGTAGTAGGTAAAAGTACCTTGGTCGTGGTTCTTTTTCACCTTTTAAATAGGTCACTTGTTTTTTGGTGAGTTTTTTGTCTTTGTGCATTTGGTCTAGAATGTCTCCAATCATTTTTTCTGTCTCTTGGTAAATTGGTCCCGGGAGTGGTTGGTAATATTCTTTGTCCTGTAGTTGTCGCATCGCTTCGTGTATGTAGTCTACTCTGTCTAGAATTACAGTCGCGCTTCCTTTGTCTGCCGGTTTGATCACAATACTGGTGCTTTTCATGAGCTGCTCTAGAGCTTGTTCCTCGTCAGTCGTTAGGTTTGGTTTGTCCGGTTGTTGTTTCAGGTTGTTGATGATTTGTTGGTCTTTTTTTATGAGTTCTGTTAGTGCTGCTGGTAGTTTGTCGTCGCCCGGTTCCCAATTGGATTTGGTTGTGAATGGTTTTCGGTTTGTCTGGGTCGAGGGTCCGAAGTAGACATTTAGTTTGAGTCTTCTGTGGTACTCCGAGAGGTGAGTCGTCATCATGTTTCGTTTGTTCACTGTTTGTTTACAGGTAGGTACAAATGACAGTCCTTTAGTGAGAAGTCTTTTTTGATTTGGTGTTAGTCTGAAGTGGTTGGATAGGTTGATTACCTCTCCCCTTTGTGGTTCAGGGGTCTCAGGGGTCTCCCCTTTTAGCCTAAAAAAGATTTCCACTTTTTCCAGTGCTGGGTAGCAGTCTCTGGAGTCCAGTGGATTTTGTCATTGTTAGTGTTAAAGAATCTGTGGTCGATTTCGGGGATCTGTCTCCCAGTTTTGGTGATCAGGTCATTTAAGATCCTGACATTTTCTTGGATTTTTGCAGGGAGGGCTCTGTTAAAGGAGATTTTTGGGATGAAAATTTCCGCTTGTGGAAACTTTCTTTTGGCTGAACCTAACATCCTCTGGAGGTCTCTTTGTAATAGGTAGGTGTTAGTCTGGTTTCTATTGTTAAGGCCGAATGATAGTATTACTTTGGAGACTCTGTCTGTGGGTTCGCAGTGGTTCTCCAGAAGATGAGCCGCGTTATATAGGTTAGCGCCGGGGTAGCAGTCCACCTGGATTCTCCTGTCCTGGATCCGGGGGAGTCTGTCCAGGTTTGAGTCTCCCAGGATTAGGATTGGTCTTTTAGGGTACAGACCCCAGTTTGCCAGTTTGTTGCCGTAGTGGTTGTGTTTTTGATAGGAGTGTGAGTACTCCTCTGGTTTTGGGGTTTGGTTAGTTTGGTTGGTTAGGTTGTTTTCGTTGTTTTCGTTGTTTTCGTTATCTTCATCCTCTGTGTTAGGACTGTCTTGGTAGTAGACTGTTTTGGCGAGTTCTGAGGATAGTATTGGAATCACTACTTTTGGCATAAGGTTGGTTAGTACAGGGTTTTTGGGGGGTCCGTTTTTTGGTAGGAGGTTCTCCAATTCTTCTTCCGAGTCCTCGTCCCGCAGGGAGGGGAACAGGAGGTTGCTTCCTTGAGAGGAATTGATTTCGGTTTTTCTTCGTTTGTTCGGTGGTTGTATTTGGCTGAGGATTTCGAAAATGTCCTCAGGGACGTTCTTAAGGGGGCTCTCAGGGGTATCTTTTGGGGAGTCCTCAGGGGGGTTCTCAGGGATATCCTCAGGGATGTCCTTGGGGATGTCCTCAGGGAGGTTTTCCGGGATATCCTCAGGGAATTCTTCAGGGAGGTCGTCCATGAATTTTTTCAGGTGGTTTAGGTCTCGTTCTAGTATTTTTGGGTCGAAGTAGCGCAGGTCTCTTTTGAACCATTTGGTGGCTATTTCTAAGGCTCTTTCCCATTCTATTTTAGAAAGGGGGATCATATGGGTTTTGCATTCTGTTAAGATTAACTGGTAGTGGTCTCCGAGGATTTGGAGGGTTGTTGTGGTCCAGTTTTTGGCATTGTAGGTGGTGAGTTGAGTCGTTGATGCTGTTGCGTAGGCTGGGAAGACGCTTTTGGTGATCATTTCTTGTGTTTTGAGCAGTCTTTTGGGGATTGTGGAATTTGGTGTAATTTTGGTCTTTTCCAGGTGGTGTGAGGCTTTGAGGTATTTGTGGAATACCCTGATTAGTTTTTGGAAATCACTCCGTTGATCTGCCATGATGGACTGATCTGCAATAATCAAAGGAGAATGATTTGGTTGGTGAGTGTATCAGAACTGATTTTGAATTGGGTTCACAAGAGAGTATGCTGTCCGATGGCGCTGGCAATGGTTAGGTGTTAGAAAATTCTCTCGATGACTCCCCCCACCTCGTCTGACGACTTGGCAGTTGAAAATGGGGAGCCAAAGGCAGGGCACGGGCCTACGCACGTCGCAATATCTCTCTTTTCCCGTCTATTTTTCCTCAACAGGTTTGGTAAGTGTATTGGTTTCTTTCTCTTTCTCTTTTACAGGTTTTTGGTTTTCAGGTGAGTATCCTTACTTTCTTTTCTCCCTTATAGGTTTTGGTTTTCAGGTAAGTATCGTTATTCTCTTTTTCCTTTTCAGGTTTTTGTTCTTCCGGTAAGTGACGTTATTTATTTTATTTTTCTGGTAAGTAACGTTGTTTTTTGTTTAACCTTCTTTATCTAGGTTTAGGTCTTAATGTAAGTGGAGATAATTATGTCTAATCTGAAAAATTTCCTTTGCTTTACGGGTTGGTATAAACGTTTTTTCTTTTTCCTTCTTTTCCAGTTGTGGTTTTTCCGGTGTGGATTGACGTTGTGATTTCTCCTCCGGGCTAAGGTAAGTTTTCAAGGTAAGTGATATTTAAAGTTTAAGGAAACGTTAGGGTTTAGGTATGCATAAGGGTTGGTTTGGTTAGGTTTAGGGCCGGTTCCTGACTTGGCTTTAAACCCCGAATGGTTAAGGTCAGGGCTAGGGTGGGGATAGGCTTAAAAATTGGTGATTTTGACGGTCAAATAGGGTTAAACGTTGGAGAACGAAGTGGTTAGGTTTAGGCGTTGAAAAGCGAGTTGGTTAAGTTTAGGCGTGGAGAGCGAAATGGTTAGGTTTAGGGCAGGTTCCTGAATTGGCTTTAAACCCCGAATGGTTAAGGTCAGGGCTAGGGTGGGGATAGGCTTAAAAATTGGTGATTTTGACGGTCAAATAGGGTTAAACGTTGGAGAACGAAGTGGTTAGGTTTAGGCGTTGAAAAGCGAGTTGGTTAAGTTTAGGCGTGGAGAGCGAAATGGTTAGGTTTAGGCGTTGAAAAGCGAGTTGGTTAAGTTTAGGCGTGGAGGACGAAATGGTTAGGTTTAGGCGTTGAAAAGCGAGTTGGTTAAGTTTAGGCGTGGAGAACGAAATGGTTAGGTTTAGGCGTTGGAGAGCGAGGCGGTTAAGTTTAGGCGTGGAGCAAGACGGTTAGGTTTAGGCGTGCTGAACTAGACGGTTAGGTTCAGGCAAGGGTTGGAATTGGTTAAGATTAGGCATAAAGAACTGAGTCGGCGTGGTTAGTTTTAGGCTTAGAGTTGTGAGTTGGTTAAGTTTAGGCGTGTAGAAATTGAGTAATCAGGTTCAGGTACGGCCTGGTTAGGTTTCGGTGTTGGGAAGCGAGATGGTTAGGTTTAGGCGTGCTAAGTTAGATGGTTAAGTTCAGGCACGGGTTGGAATATTGGTTGAGTTTAGGCGTCAAGAAGTGAGATGATTAAGCGTATTGAACTAGATTGGTTATAGATTTCGGTGTGTTAAAAGGAGGTGGTTAGTTGGGATTTGGAGTAGTTAGGTTTGAGGAACGTGGATTAGTGGATAGTTTTGTATTGAAAGGAATTTAGGGAAGCTAATTTGGGAGCTAAAGTCTATTTTAAGAAAGCTAGTAGTGGTTCCTATGACAGCCAGCCTGGATCTTAGAGGTCAATTTTTTGTCCCTGCAGCTGAGTTTTTAGGAAGCTAAATCGTAGGACACATCGTCAGTAGTGGACCCCAGGGTCATTGAGTGTTTCGGCCATTACCACTAGACACTCTCTCCCAAGGAAGGCCCTCCCGAGATTGATCAAGTCTCGGGGTGTGTCCCATAGCCAATTGTGTTTTTTGTCTTATTTTGGTAATCTAAATCTCAAGTTGTTTTTAAGTTTGGTCAGGTTATAGAGGAGTCTTTTAGGTGAGTCAAATGCTCTTTTTCCGATGAGTTGGTTTTTTGTTCTCTTTTCAGAGTTTTCTCGTGTTTTAAAAGGAGTTTTTTTGAGTGAGTGAACGGCTCTTTGGAGATGGTAAGTGTTTAATACGATCGTTGTCTTTTTCAGGTTTACGGCTGAGTATTTTGAGGCCTTTCAGAGACTAATAGTAGTACGAGGTGAGTGTTAAAACGGTGATTTAGAGCTGATAAGTATTCGTTTTTGGTATATAATTTTAGAGTTTTAAAGGTAAGTGAATAAATTCTGAGAGTTTTACGGATAGTAATGAAGAGCACACGAGGGAGATAGGACCAGCCACAGCGAGCTGTTGCCTTCCAGGTCACCTCCGGTGTCAGCATCACATTAAAGGACTAGTGTGTAAAATTTAAAGGTAAGTGAATATATTCTGCGAGTTTTACGGATAGTAATGAAGAGCACATGAGGGAGACCGGACCAGCCACAGCGAGCTGTTGCCTTCCAGGTCACCTCCGGTGTCAGCATCACATTAAAGGACTAGTGTCTAAAAATTAAAGTTTTTCTGAGACTTTTCAGGAGTGGATGAGGAGGGAGCCAGGACCAGCCGCAGCGAGCTGCTGCCTTCCCAGCTCCCTTAAACATCCCTAGCGCATTTTAAAGGTAATTTTCTGAATATATTCTAAGAGTTTTAAGGATAGTAATGAAGAGCACACGAGGGAGACCGGACCAGCCACAGCGAGCTGTTGCCTTCCAGGTCACCTCCGGTGTCAGCATCACATTAAAGGACTATTGTCTAAAAATTAAAGTTTTTGAGTCTTTTAAGGAGTGGATGAGGAGGGAGCCAGGACCAGCCGCAGCGAGCTGCTGCCTTCCCAGACACCTCAAACATCCATAGCGCATTTTAAAGGTAAGTGAATAAATTCTAAGAGTTTTAAGGATAGTAATGAAGAGCACACGAGGGAGATAGGACCAGCCACAGCGAGCTGTTGCCTTCCAGGTCACCTCCGGTGTCAGCATCACATTAAAGGACTAATGTCTAAAAACTAAAGTTTTGAGTCTATTTAAGGATTGGATAAAAGAGGGAGCCAGGACCAGCCGCAGCGAGCTGCTGCCTTCCCAGTCACCTCCAGTATCCACCGCGCATTAAAGGGTAAGTGAGTAAAAAATTTTTTAGTTTAAAGGATAGTAATGAAGAACACATAAGGGAGATAGGACCAGCCGCAGCGAGCTGCTGCCTTCCAAATCTCCATCAGTGTCTCCATCACACTAAAAACTGCGAGTTTTGGGAGCTAAAAAACGTAGCATCCTCGGCTTAGTTCACTATTTTGAACCAAGGGATGTGGGCCTAGGTCCCGGTGCATCCACGGCCCAGTCACCTAAGCTGGATCTGGGGGATGATCGTCTGGAGAGGCTGTTGCATTTAGGTCCCGGTGCATCCAAGGCTTGGTCCCTAAATGGACCAAGGGATGAGAATTTGAAAGAGGCCAATTAAACGTGTGTGGTGCAAGATGGGCTGTTGTATGAGGGGAGCTAACCTCCATAGAAGACTGGGCTACGATCAAGGTCCTGATGCCCTGGACCACCACATCCCACGTGCTGTCCCAAGGGGACCTGGGAGGGCCGCTTACTTACCACCTAATCAGGTTAACAGCTCGTTTGTTGACACCGTGAGGTTACCCCGAGCTGCCCAGTTAGGTTAGGAGTGAAGGGAGGTCATTCTACTTCATCCGTAGGAGATCCGTACTCGATGTTCTATTTTAAGCCTATTTTGAGTCCCAATAGAGATTGTGAGAGGAGGGACTGAGAGGTGATACCAGGACCAGCCGCAGCGAGCTGCTGCCTTCCAGGCATCACTACAGCCCCCACCTCACAAGATTGAGTACCTCCCCAGCAGGACCAGGACCAGCTACAGCTAGCTGTCGCCTTCCTGGGGACTGCTATGGGGACGGGGGACCTGGACCAGCCGTAGCAAGCTACTGCCTTCCAGGAGCCTCCAGGTAATCATCCAAATCTAGTACAAAATAGGAAAATGAGTACCCCCCCAGCAGGATTGGGACCAGCCGCAGCGAGCTGCTGCCTTCCCAGGATCTGCTTATGGGGACGGGGGACCTGGACCAGCCGTAGCAAGCTACTGCCTTCCAGGAACCTCCAGGTAGTCATCCTATTTTGTTTGCCCCATAGGAAGCAAGGAGAGGAGATCCCAGGGCCACGAGGACTGACAGCAGAGGACTGCTGACCTCACAAGCGGTCCAGGACTCAACCCCTACGCTCCCGAGTACCTCCCCAGCTGATACAGGGAAATCCCTGATCAGCCACGGTAAGAGGGGACCAGAGACGGCGAGCTATCGTCGCTCAGGACCCCCCCAGGTACCCATTCTATCCCCATTTTAGGTCTATTTTGAGCATTCTCTGTGCCATCATACACCGCAAGACCCCAGAGATATGCAGGCCTATGTACGTTTTTTAGGAGGTCGCTGCTCACCGAGTAAGCAGGCTGCTGTTCCCGGAGTCTTCTAATGGGGATGCTGCTCCCTCTGCTGGCGGGATCTGTGTACTTCTTCCGGAGAGGATTTCCACAGGTTATAAAAGCTCTTAAAAGGGCTCTGTGGTTTTAGGAATCGGATGTTGGCTGCTCGGATGTCAGGCTGTCTTCTGAGAGGGCTCAGGATGGAGGGATTGCTCAAATCCTTAAAAGGACTATCTCCAGGAGTTGAGTCCGTCTTCTTTTCTTCTCCGCTCTTCACCAGGGATGTTGCGGTTTAATTTTAAGTGATTTTGGAGGAGGTAGGTCTATTTGGGTGAAGCGAAGAAATGTTATGGTTGTTCAGGATCTGTGCATATTCTGAATATGTCAATAAAACTATATAAGTTGTGATTTCATGACCATTTTCATGTGTGTATAATTGATAATAAACTATTGTTTTCACTGTGAGTGTCCATTTCTGTGTTTTAGGAGTTATGAGTGTATTCTACTGGTGTTGACCCCTGTTTACAGGCCCCTGGAATTATGGGGAAAATTATTGGTCCTATGTGGTCGTTTCCCTCTCTTTTTGCTTTAAGCTGAGTGGAGAGTTCCAAAATTATAGTAAAAATAGTTAAAAAAGGTTTTTGAAAAGCAAATTTTTGTCTCTTTTTTGTGTATATAGTTGATATTAACTATTGTCTTAACTTAAGGTGTCCATTTTTGTGTTTAGAAGTTGAGAAAGGACTCTATTAGTGTTTACTACTGTTTCCCGGTCTCTGGAATTGTGGGGGAAATCAGTGGTCCTATGCGAACGTTTCCCTCTCTTTTTGCTTAAGGCTGAGTGGAGGATTCAAAGTTGTAGTAGATTAGCTCAAAAATCCAAAAGAACTGTTGAGGTCTAGTTCTATTTCTTTCAGATAGTTAAGAGGAGTGTTTTTGTACTTAAAGAGATGATAAAAATTTGTTTTTGGGGTAAAAATTGGTTTTTTGTAAAAAAATGCCGAGGAGGGGGATCGAACCGGCGAACTCGCGAGCTCCCGTTCCGAAAAGCAAAACCTAACGCGGTGCGCTATAACGCTTCACATAAAAGTCGGCTCCGTTTTCTGTCATGGTGTTTATTCGTTCAATATCCCGTAGGGCATTATTAAGGCTTAAGATTGGGTGGTGTGTAACGTTTTATAACGTTTATTATATTTGTTTCCTATTTTTTCAAGGATGTCATTAAAGAAGAGCGGTGTCGGGGTGTTCATTCTGTTTAAGAATGAATGATGAGGGCCTGTTGCGTTTCACATTGTCTATTGTGATTTGGGAGGAAACTACGTTCGGGTCAAAGGTCAGGTTTAATATTTAATGTCCTAACAAGACTTATTAGTTGGAGGAGAAAGTGATGTGTGGTCGGGATGGAGACAGAGCTTGGGGTACAGGGGTCTGTGGGGACCTGCTGTACCCCCTATGCCTGATCGGGCTTATTCGCTCTGAAACTCCCCAGCTCCACCATCAGAATGGGGGAGCTCCGGGAGGAGAGCTATTAATTTTTTAAGATGTGATGTGATTTTTTGGTATCCTTTTGGAGCGAAGAGGAGAGTCGTTTGGGATGTGTGGTCGGGATGGAGACAGAGCTTGGGGTACAGGGGTCTGTGGGGACCTGCTGTACCCCCTATGCCTGATCGGGCTTATTCGCTCTGAAACTCCCCAGCTCCACCATCAGAATGGGGGAGCTTCGGGAGGAGAGCTATTAATTTTTGAAGATGTGATATGATTTTTGGTATCCTTTTGGAGAGAAGAGGAGAGTCGTTTGGGATGTGTGGTCGGGATGGAGACAGAGATGGAGACAGAGCTTGGGGTACAGGGGTCTGTGGGGACCTGCTGTACCCCCTATGCTTGATCGGGCTTATTCGCTCTGAAACTCCCCAGCTCCACCATCAGAATGGGGGAGCTTCGGGAGGAGAGCTATTAATTTTTGAAGATGTGATATGATTTTTGGTATCCTTTTGGAGAGAAGAGGAGAGTCGTTTGGGATGTGTGGTCGGGATGGAGACAGAGATGGAGACAGAGCTTGGGGTACAGGGGTCTGTGGGGACCTGCTGTACCCCCTATGCCTGATCGGGCTTATTCGCTCTGAAACTCCCCAGCTCCACCATCAGAATGGGGGAGCTTCGGGAGGAGAGCTATTAATTTTTGAAGAGGTGTGATGTGATTTTTGGTATCCTTTTGGAGATAAGAGGAGAGTCGTTTTGTATGGTTGGGATGGAGACAGAGATGGAGACAGAGCTTGGGGTACAGGGGTCTGTGGGGACCTGCTGTACCCCCTATGCCTGATCGGGCTTATTCGCTCTGTACCTCCCCAGCTCCACCATAAGGATGGGGGAGCTCCGGGAGGAGAGCTCTGGTACATTTAGTTGTAGGGTGTGAATCTCTTTTGTTAAGGTGGAGATAGAGTTAGAGCAGTGATCTGTCTAGATGAATATAGTCACAGTCTTTTCGTCCTGTATTGAGGGTCTATGTTAAGTATTAAGGTTTAGGTTCAGAGAGTGGGGATGATTCTTTTATTATTTTTTTTCTGAAAATTAGTAATAAGTTGTTATAGTGGGTTTTATAGATATTGATTAAATATAATATGGATAAAAATTGGTTTTATGGGAGGTTTTAGGTGTAAGTTTTGAAATGAAAATGAGAGGACTAAAACGGGAATTGAACCTGTGGTCTCCCGTATCAGGGCGCAAAAGTTATCTCAGTGAGCTATAACGCCTTCACAATAAGACAAGTTCCGCTCCTGTGGTAGTGACTACGTTCCATCTAGGGATTTAAAATTTAAATGGAGGGTCCCCCCGGCTCACCGCTGACGTCCGCACGCGTCAAGATGACGCGGGCGGAAGCCGAGCAGCGAGACCACGGGAGCCCTAGCGGACGTCCAATCCCTACTTTACAGTGTCCAGGAGGAGGCAGCATTTTTCTGGGAGGATTCTTGGTAAGTATCATGTTAAATTTGACTTCGTTGATATGTTATGTTGTTTTGAGTTAGTTAGTTAGTTAGTTGGTCCTGATTTATGCTTAATTTTGAAGGATTGGAAAAAACGGGGACCAAACTTGCGGTCTTCCGTTAGGAAAGAGCCAAAGTTATCTCAGTGAGCTGTAACGCTTTCACAATAAGATAAGTCTTGTTCCTGTGCTCGTAGGCTCCTTCCGTCGGGGGATTTAAAAATTAAAAGGAGGACCCACGTGATTCACAGCTGATATCCGTCCGTGTCAATAATGATCCGGACGGAAACACAACCACGAAAACACCGGACTCCGAGCGGCTGTCAATATCAATCTTATATTGTCGGAATCGAGGAGGAGAACGTATCTTTCGAGGAAGATACGTGGTGAGTATTAAATTAGATTTAATTCTGTTAATTTATAATGTTTTTAAGGTAAGTTTTTAGTGTTAATTAGGTTAGTTTTTACAGTATGTTGGTACGTAGTCCGGTCCGGTGTTCTGGGTAAGTATTTGCAGGTCCATTCTTTGATTGTTATTAGGTCATTTAGTGTATATGGTTTTTACTGTTTATCATTATTAAGTCCATAGTCTTAAACTCGGATTTTTAATTGAGTTTTTGAGAGTTTTTTTGAGAGTAAAAGGGTAGGAATCAGGCCTGGGTTTGGTCATGGCTTATGCTTTTGGGTTTCCCCTGAGCAAGGTGCCTTTTGGACTCATCCCTCTCATCATTTTCAGCTACTCTTTACTCTCTCTTTTTTTATTACAATAATAACAATTGTTGACAGGTTATACAGAACAATAACAGGAATGAGGAAAGTAAATTTCAATTCAGAACTATAATAAATGAACAGGTGTATTAACTTATTTACAGGTGATTAATCTTTAATAAACTAATTGAACAGGATTTAAACTTTATAACAAAATAGATGATTATTATGGGAACATATTCTTTTAAATATTTGTACATATTAGTCATTGAGTCCATTTGGGAACTTTGTTCCTAGTTTCTGAATCCAAATGTTCTCTTTTCTCTTTCTTTGTGGTGTTGTCCAGGTCCGGTCGTGTTCAAGTCCCTGTAGGTGAAGGTTCTGGAGTCCGTGGTCTTTGAAGTGTTTTACCAGGTGAGTTCTTGTCTTGTGTCCGTTTCTGATGTTGTATTTGTGGTGTGATAGTCTCGTCCTTAGTGCATTTCTGGTTTCTCCCACATACTGTGTCAGACATTTTTTGCAGCTGATGATATAGACACAGTTAGTTTGTTTCAGTGAGATTTTTGGTAGGGAGTATGGTGTTTTTGTCGTTCTGTTTTTGATGTTTTGTGGTTGTGTTGGAAATGTTTTTGGTTCCATAGGTGGTGGTAGTTTGGCTCTGACCAGGAGGTCCTTGAGGTTCGGGTTTTTCTTGAATGCCGAGATGATCCTAAATCTGTCAGGTATCGTTGTTCCTGTGAGTGTTTCCTGGAAGTTGTGTTTAAGTTGACGGTTTGCTTCCAGTGCATAGGAGGAAAAGTTGGCCATGAGTGGGATTAATTGTTTGTTTTCTGGTGTTTCTTGTTCTTTTTCTTTTTCCTGGGTGTCTTGGAAAGTTTCTCTTTTTACTGTTTTCAAAAGTGTTTTTGGATAACCTCTCTTTCTCAGGGTCTGAAAGAGGGTCTGGACGGCTTCTTCTCTGTTTTCTTCCCTTGTGCAGATTCTGTCGAATCTCAGCAGCTGTGATTTCAGGATCCCCTTGAAGGTATGTTTGGGATGAAAACTGGTCTTGTGTAGCAAGGCGTGTGTGTCAGTCGGTTTGAAGTACACTTTTGTGTCCAGTATCCCTGTCGTCTCAAAGTCTGGTCCCTTGAAGGTCACTGTGTCCAAAAAGTTAACTTGTTCGTCGTGTGTCTCAGGTGTCACTTTGATGGAGTTATGGTGTTGATTTAGTGTGTCTACAAATTGTTTAAAGTCCTCTTTACTGTGAGTCCAAATTCCCCAAATGTCATCTAGGTATCTAAAGTAGTGTGTCGGTGTTTTTTGGCATTTTGCTAGTGCCGTCTGTTCCCATTCTGCCATGTAGATGTTGGCGTAGGCGGGGGCAAACTTTTTGCCCATAGCTGTCCCTTTGATTTGTAGGTAGTTATGTCTGTCAAATTGAAAGTCATTCCTGGTCAGGCTTATGTGTAGTAGTCTCAGTATTTCTGTGTCCGGTCTGTTGTCGTCAGGGTACTTTTTAAACCATTTGCAGATGGCTGTCATTCCCAGGTCAGTATCTATGTTGGTGTATAGGCTACTGACGTCCATTGTGAAAAGAAAACATGGATCTTTGGTCACTATGTTGCGCACTCTTTGGATGAAATCCTGAGTGTTTTTAATGTAACTGGGGTGTTTGTTGGAGATGGGTGTTAGGAATGAATCCAGGTATTCTGCCACCCCGTAGCTCTCGCTGCCACAGTCGGAGACTATTGGTCTTCCTGGTGGTATTTTGTGGGGGACAGTCCAAGTCTCGGGGGCTTTATGGATTTTTGGTAGTAGGTAAAAGTACCTTGGTCGTGGTTCTTTTTCACCTTTTAAATAGGTCACTTGTTTTTTGGTGAGTTTTTTGTCTTTGTGCATTTGGTCTAGAATGTCTCCAATCATTTTTTCTGTCTCTTGGTAAATTGGTCCCGGGAGTGGTTGGTAATATTCTTTGTCCTGTAGTTGTCGCATCGCTTCGTGTATGTAGTCTACTCTGTCTAGAATTACAGTCGCGCTTCCTTTGTCTGCCGGTTTGATCACAATACTGGTGCTTTTCATGAGCTGCTCTAGAGCTTGTTCCTCGTCAGTCGTTAGGTTTGGTTTGTCCGGTTGTTGTTTCAGGTTGTTGATGATTTGTTGGTCTTTTTTTATGAGTTCTGTTAGTGCTGCTGGTAGTTTGTCGTCGCCCGGTTCCCAATTGGATTTGGTTGTGAATGGTTTTCGGTTTGTCTGGGTCGAGGGTCCGAAGTAGACATTTAGTTTGAGTCTTCTGTGGTACTCCGAGAGGTGAGTCGTCATCATGTTTCGTTTGTTCACTGTTTGTTTACAGGTAGGTACAAATGACAGTCCTTTAGTGAGAAGTCTTTTTTGATTTGGTGTTAGTCTGAAGTGGTTGGATAGGTTGATTACCTCTCCCCTTTGTGGTTCAGGGGTCTCAGGGGTCTCCCCTTTTAGCCTAAAAAAGATTTCCACTTTTTCCAGTGCTGGGTAGCAGTCTCTGGAGTCCAGTGGATTTTGTCATTGTTAGTGTTAAAGAATCTGTGGTCGATTTCGGGGATCTGTCTCCCAGTTTTGGTGATCAGGTCATTTAAGATCCTGACATTTTCTTGGATTTTTGCAGGGAGGGCTCTGTTAAAGGAGATTTTTGGGATGAAAATTTCCGCTTGTGGAAACTTTCTTTTGGCTGAACCTAACATCCTCTGGAGGTCTCTTTGTAATAGGTAGGTGTTAGTCTGGTTTCTATTGTTAAGGCCGAATGATAGTATTACTTTGGAGACTCTGTCTGTGGGTTCGCAGTGGTTCTCCAGAAGATGAGCCGCGTTATATAGGTTAGCGCCGGGGTAGCAGTCCACCTGGATTCTCCTGTCCTGGATCCGGGGGAGTCTGTCCAGGTTTGAGTCTCCCAGGATTAGGATTGGTCTTTTAGGGTACAGACCCCAGTTTGCCAGTTTGTTGCCGTAGTGGTTGTGTTTTTGATAGGAGTGTGAGTACTCCTCTGGTTTTGGGGTTTGGTTAGTTTGGTTGGTTAGGTTGTTTTCGTTGTTTTCGTTGTTTTCGTTATCTTCATCCTCTGTGTTAGGACTGTCTTGGTAGTAGACTGTTTTGGCGAGTTCTGAGGATAGTATTGGAATCACTACTTTTGGCATAAGGTTGGTTAGTACAGGGTTTTTGGGGGGTCCGTTTTTTGGTAGGAGGTTCTCCAATTCTTCTTCCGAGTCCTCGTCCCGCAGGGAGGGGAACAGGAGGTTGCTTCCTTGAGAGGAATTGATTTCGGTTTTTCTTCGTTTGTTCGGTGGTTGTATTTGGCTGAGGATTTCGAAAATGTCCTCAGGGACGTTCTTAAGGGGGCTCTCAGGGGTATCTTTTGGGGAGTCCTCAGGGGGGTTCTCAGGGATATCCTCAGGGATGTCCTTGGGGATGTCCTCAGGGAGGTTTTCCGGGATATCCTCAGGGAATTCTTCAGGGAGGTCGTCCATGAATTTTTTCAGGTGGTTTAGGTCTCGTTCTAGTATTTTTGGGTCGAAGTAGCGCAGGTCTCTTTTGAACCATTTGGTGGCTATTTCTAAGGCTCTTTCCCATTCTATTTTAGAAAGGGGGATCATATGGGTTTTGCATTCTGTTAAGATTAACTGGTAGTGGTCTCCGAGGATTTGGAGGGTTGTTGTGGTCCAGTTTTTGGCATTGTAGGTGGTGAGTTGAGTCGTTGATGCTGTTGCGTAGGCTGGGAAGACGCTTTTGGTGATCATTTCTTGTGTTTTGAGCAGTCTTTTGGGGATTGTGGAATTTGGTGTAATTTTGGTCTTTTCCAGGTGGTGTGAGGCTTTGAGGTATTTGTGGAATACCCTGATTAGTTTTTGGAAATCACTCCGTTGATCTGCCATGATGGACTGATCTGCAATAATCAAAGGAGAATGATTTGGTTGGTGAGTGTATCAGAACTGATTTTGAATTGGGTTCACAAGAGAGTATGCTGTCCGATGGCGCTGGCAATGGTTAGGTGTTAGAAAATTCTCTCGATGACTCCCCCCACCTCGTCTGACGACTTGGCAGTTGAAAATGGGGAGCCAAAGGCAGGGCACGGGCCTACGCACGTCGCAATATCTCTCTTTTCCCGTCTATTTTTCCTCAACAGGTTTGGTAAGTGTATTGGTTTCTTTCTCTTTCTCTTTTACAGGTTTTTGGTTTTCAGGTGAGTATCCTTACTTTCTTTTCTCCCTTATAGGTTTTGGTTTTCAGGTAAGTATCGTTATTCTCTTTTTCCTTTTCAGGTTTTTGTTCTTCCGGTAAGTGACGTTATTTATTTTATTTTTCTGGTAAGTAACGTTGTTTTTTGTTTAACCTTCTTTATCTAGGTTTAGGTCTTAATGTAAGTGGAGATAATTATGTCTAATCTGAAAAATTTCCTTTGCTTTACGGGTTGGTATAAACGTTTTTTCTTTTTCCTTCTTTTCCAGTTGTGGTTTTTCCGGTGTGGATTGACGTTGTGATTTCTCCTCCGGGCTAAGGTAAGTTTTCAAGGTAAGTGATATTTAAAGTTTAAGGAAACGTTAGGGTTTAGGTATGCATAAGGGTTGGTTTGGTTAGGTTTAGGGCCGGTTCCTGACTTGGCTTTAAACCCCGAATGGTTAAGGTCAGGGCTAGGGTGGGGATAGGCTTAAAAATTGGTGATTTTGACGGTCAAATAGGGTTAAACGTTGGAGAACGAAGTGGTTAGGTTTAGGCGTTGAAAAGCGAGTTGGTTAAGTTTAGGCGTGGAGAGCGAAATGGTTAGGTTTAGGGCAGGTTCCTGAATTGGCTTTAAACCCCGAATGGTTAAGGTCAGGGCTAGGGTGGGGATAGGCTTAAAAATTGGTGATTTTGACGGTCAAATAGGGTTAAACGTTGGAGAACGAAGTGGTTAGGTTTAGGCGTTGAAAAGCGAGTTGGTTAAGTTTAGGCGTGGAGAGCGAAATGGTTAGGTTTAGGCGTTGAAAAGCGAGTTGGTTAAGTTTAGGCGTGGAGGACGAAATGGTTAGGTTTAGGCGTTGAAAAGCGAGTTGGTTAAGTTTAGGCGTGGAGAACGAAATGGTTAGGTTTAGGCGTTGGAGAGCGAGGCGGTTAAGTTTAGGCGTGGAGCAAGACGGTTAGGTTTAGGCGTGCTGAACTAGACGGTTAGGTTCAGGCAAGGGTTGGAATTGGTTAAGATTAGGCATAAAGAACTGAGTCGGCGTGGTTAGTTTTAGGCTTAGAGTTGTGAGTTGGTTAAGTTTAGGCGTGTAGAAATTGAGTAATCAGGTTCAGGTACGGCCTGGTTAGGTTTCGGTGTTGGGAAGCGAGATGGTTAGGTTTAGGCGTGCTAAGTTAGATGGTTAAGTTCAGGCACGGGTTGGAATATTGGTTGAGTTTAGGCGTCAAGAAGTGAGATGATTAAGCGTATTGAACTAGATTGGTTATAGATTTCGGTGTGTTAAAAGGAGGTGGTTAGTTGGGATTTGGAGTAGTTAGGTTTGAGGAACGTGGATTAGTGGATAGTTTTGTATTGAAAGGAATTTAGGGAAGCTAATTTGGGAGCTAAAGTCTATTTTAAGAAAGCTAGTAGTGGTTCCTATGACAGCCAGCCTGGATCTTAGAGGTCAATTTTTTGTCCCTGCAGCTGAGTTTTTAGGAAGCTAAATCGTAGGACACATCGTCAGTAGTGGACCCCAGGGTCATTGAGTGTTTCGGCCATTACCACTAGACACTCTCTCCCAAGGAAGGCCCTCCCGAGATTGATCAAGTCTCGGGGTGTGTCCCATAGCCAATTGTGTTTTTTGTCTTATTTTGGTAATCTAAATCTCAAGTTGTTTTTAAGTTTGGTCAGGTTATAGAGGAGTCTTTTAGGTGAGTCAAATGCTCTTTTTCCGATGAGTTGGTTTTTTGTTCTCTTTTCAGAGTTTTCTCGTGTTTTAAAAGGAGTTTTTTTGAGTGAGTGAACGGCTCTTTGGAGATGGTAAGTGTTTAATACGATCGTTGTCTTTTTCAGGTTTACGGCTGAGTATTTTGAGGCCTTTCAGAGACTAATAGTAGTACGAGGTGAGTGTTAAAACGGTGATTTAGAGCTGATAAGTATTCGTTTTTGGTATATAATTTTAGAGTTTTAAAGGTAAGTGAATAAATTCTGAGAGTTTTACGGATAGTAATGAAGAGCACACGAGGGAGATAGGACCAGCCACAGCGAGCTGTTGCCTTCCAGGTCACCTCCGGTGTCAGCATCACATTAAAGGACTAGTGTGTAAAATTTAAAGGTAAGTGAATATATTCTGCGAGTTTTACGGATAGTAATGAAGAGCACATGAGGGAGACCGGACCAGCCACAGCGAGCTGTTGCCTTCCAGGTCACCTCCGGTGTCAGCATCACATTAAAGGACTAGTGTCTAAAAATTAAAGTTTTTCTGAGACTTTTCAGGAGTGGATGAGGAGGGAGCCAGGACCAGCCGCAGCGAGCTGCTGCCTTCCCAGCTCCCTTAAACATCCCTAGCGCATTTTAAAGGTAATTTTCTGAATATATTCTAAGAGTTTTAAGGATAGTAATGAAGAGCACACGAGGGAGACCGGACCAGCCACAGCGAGCTGTTGCCTTCCAGGTCACCTCCGGTGTCAGCATCACATTAAAGGACTATTGTCTAAAAATTAAAGTTTTTGAGTCTTTTAAGGAGTGGATGAGGAGGGAGCCAGGACCAGCCGCAGCGAGCTGCTGCCTTCCCAGACACCTCAAACATCCATAGCGCATTTTAAAGGTAAGTGAATAAATTCTAAGAGTTTTAAGGATAGTAATGAAGAGCACACGAGGGAGATAGGACCAGCCACAGCGAGCTGTTGCCTTCCAGGTCACCTCCGGTGTCAGCATCACATTAAAGGACTAATGTCTAAAAACTAAAGTTTTGAGTCTATTTAAGGATTGGATAAAAGAGGGAGCCAGGACCAGCCGCAGCGAGCTGCTGCCTTCCCAGTCACCTCCAGTATCCACCGCGCATTAAAGGGTAAGTGAGTAAAAAATTTTTTAGTTTAAAGGATAGTAATGAAGAACACATAAGGGAGATAGGACCAGCCGCAGCGAGCTGCTGCCTTCCAAATCTCCATCAGTGTCTCCATCACACTAAAAACTGCGAGTTTTGGGAGCTAAAAAACGTAGCATCCTCGGCTTAGTTCACTATTTTGAACCAAGGGATGTGGGCCTAGGTCCCGGTGCATCCACGGCCCAGTCACCTAAGCTGGATCTGGGGGATGATCGTCTGGAGAGGCTGTTGCATTTAGGTCCCGGTGCATCCAAGGCTTGGTCCCTAAATGGACCAAGGGATGAGAATTTGAAAGAGGCCAATTAAACGTGTGTGGTGCAAGATGGGCTGTTGTATGAGGGGAGCTAACCTCCATAGAAGACTGGGCTACGATCAAGGTCCTGATGCCCTGGACCACCACATCCCACGTGCTGTCCCAAGGGGACCTGGGAGGGCCGCTTACTTACCACCTAATCAGGTTAACAGCTCGTTTGTTGACACCGTGAGGTTACCCCGAGCTGCCCAGTTAGGTTAGGAGTGAAGGGAGGTCATTCTACTTCATCCGTAGGAGATCCGTACTCGATGTTCTATTTTAAGCCTATTTTGAGTCCCAATAGAGATTGTGAGAGGAGGGACTGAGAGGTGATACCAGGACCAGCCGCAGCGAGCTGCTGCCTTCCAGGCATCACTACAGCCCCCACCTCACAAGATTGAGTACCTCCCCAGCAGGACCAGGACCAGCTACAGCTAGCTGTCGCCTTCCTGGGGACTGCTATGGGGACGGGGGACCTGGACCAGCCGTAGCAAGCTACTGCCTTCCAGGAGCCTCCAGGTAATCATCCAAATCTAGTACAAAATAGGAAAATGAGTACCCCCCCAGCAGGATTGGGACCAGCCGCAGCGAGCTGCTGCCTTCCCAGGATCTGCTTATGGGGACGGGGGACCTGGACCAGCCGTAGCAAGCTACTGCCTTCCAGGAACCTCCAGGTAGTCATCCTATTTTGTTTGCCCCATAGGAAGCAAGGAGAGGAGATCCCAGGGCCACGAGGACTGACAGCAGAGGACTGCTGACCTCACAAGCGGTCCAGGACTCAACCCCTACGCTCCCGAGTACCTCCCCAGCTGATACAGGGAAATCCCTGATCAGCCACGGTAAGAGGGGACCAGAGACGGCGAGCTATCGTCGCTCAGGACCCCCCCAGGTACCCATTCTATCCCCATTTTAGGTCTATTTTGAGCATTCTCTGTGCCATCATACACCGCAAGACCCCAGAGATATGCAGGCCTATGTACGTTTTTTAGGAGGTCGCTGCTCACCGAGTAAGCAGGCTGCTGTTCCCGGAGTCTTCTAATGGGGATGCTGCTCCCTCTGCTGGCGGGATCTGTGTACTTCTTCCGGAGAGGATTTCCACAGGTTATAAAAGCTCTTAAAAGGGCTCTGTGGTTTTAGGAATCGGATGTTGGCTGCTCGGATGTCAGGCTGTCTTCTGAGAGGGCTCAGGATGGAGGGATTGCTCAAATCCTTAAAAGGACTATCTCCAGGAGTTGAGTCCGTCTTCTTTTCTTCTCCGCTCTTCACCAGGGATGTTGCGGTTTAATTTTAAGTGATTTTGGAGGAGGTAGGTCTATTTGGGTGAAGCGAAGAAATGTTATGGTTGTTCAGGATCTGTGCATATTCTGAATATGTCAATAAAACTATATAAGTTGTGATTTCATGACCATTTTCATGTGTGTATAATTGATAATAAACTATTGTTTTCACTGTGAGTGTCCATTTCTGTGTTTTAGGAGTTATGAGTGTATTCTACTGGTGTTGACCCCTGTTTACAGGCCCCTGGAATTATGGGGAAAATTATTGGTCCTATGTGGTCGTTTCCCTCTCTTTTTGCTTTAAGCTGAGTGGAGAGTTCCAAAATTATAGTAAAAATAGTTAAAAAAGGTTTTTGAAAAGCAAATTTTTGTCTCTTTTTTGTGTATATAGTTGATATTAACTATTGTCTTAACTTAAGGTGTCCATTTTTGTGTTTAGAAGTTGAGAAAGGACTCTATTAGTGTTTACTACTGTTTCCCGGTCTCTGGAATTGTGGGGGAAATCAGTGGTCCTATGCGAACGTTTCCCTCTCTTTTTGCTTAAGGCTGAGTGGAGGATTCAAAGTTGTAGTAGATTAGCTCAAAAATCCAAAAGAACTGTTGAGGTCTAGTTCTATTTCTTTCAGATAGTTAAGAGGAGTGTTTTTGTACTTAAAGAGATGATAAAAATTTGTTTTTGGGGTAAAAATTGGTTTTTTGTAAAAAAATGCCGAGGAGGGGGATCGAACCGGCGAACTCGCGAGCTCCCGTTCCGAAAAGCAAAACCTAACGCGGTGCGCTATAACGCTTCACATAAAAGTCGGCTCCGTTTTCTGTCATGGTGTTTATTCGTTCAATATCCCGTAGGGCATTATTAAGGCTTAAGATTGGGTGGTGTGTAACGTTTTATAACGTTTATTATATTTGTTTCCTATTTTTTCAAGGATGTCATTAAAGAAGAGCGGTGTCGGGGTGTTCATTCTGTTTAAGAATGAATGATGAGGGCCTGTTGCGTTTCACATTGTCTATTGTGATTTGGGAGGAAACTACGTTCGGGTCAAAGGTCAGGTTTAATATTTAATGTCCTAACAAGACTTATTAGTTGGAGGAGAAAGTGATGTGTGGTCGGGATGGAGACAGAGCTTGGGGTACAGGGGTCTGTGGGGACCTGCTGTACCCCCTATGCCTGATCGGGCTTATTCGCTCTGAAACTCCCCAGCTCCACCATCAGAATGGGGGAGCTCCGGGAGGAGAGCTATTAATTTTTTAAGATGTGATGTGATTTTTTGGTATCCTTTTGGAGCGAAGAGGAGAGTCGTTTGGGATGTGTGGTCGGGATGGAGACAGAGCTTGGGGTACAGGGGTCTGTGGGGACCTGCTGTACCCCCTATGCCTGATCGGGCTTATTCGCTCTGAAACTCCCCAGCTCCACCATCAGAATGGGGGAGCTTCGGGAGGAGAGCTATTAATTTTTGAAGATGTGATATGATTTTTGGTATCCTTTTGGAGAGAAGAGGAGAGTCGTTTGGGATGTGTGGTCGGGATGGAGACAGAGATGGAGACAGAGCTTGGGGTACAGGGGTCTGTGGGGACCTGCTGTACCCCCTATGCTTGATCGGGCTTATTCGCTCTGAAACTCCCCAGCTCCACCATCAGAATGGGGGAGCTTCGGGAGGAGAGCTATTAATTTTTGAAGATGTGATATGATTTTTGGTATCCTTTTGGAGAGAAGAGGAGAGTCGTTTGGGATGTGTGGTCGGGATGGAGACAGAGATGGAGACAGAGCTTGGGGTACAGGGGTCTGTGGGGACCTGCTGTACCCCCTATGCCTGATCGGGCTTATTCGCTCTGAAACTCCCCAGCTCCACCATCAGAATGGGGGAGCTTCGGGAGGAGAGCTATTAATTTTTGAAGAGGTGTGATGTGATTTTTGGTATCCTTTTGGAGATAAGAGGAGAGTCGTTTTGTATGGTTGGGATGGAGACAGAGATGGAGACAGAGCTTGGGGTACAGGGGTCTGTGGGGACCTGCTGTACCCCCTATGCCTGATCGGGCTTATTCGCTCTGTACCTCCCCAGCTCCACCATAAGGATGGGGGAGCTCCGGGAGGAGAGCTCTGGTACATTTAGTTGTAGGGTGTGAATCTCTTTTGTTAAGGTGGAGATAGAGTTAGAGCAGTGATCTGTCTAGATGAATATAGTCACAGTCTTTTCGTCCTGTATTGAGGGTCTATGTTAAGTATTAAGGTTTAGGTTCAGAGAGTGGGGATGATTCTTTTATTATTTTTTTTCTGAAAATTAGTAATAAGTTGTTATAGTGGGTTTTATAGATATTGATTAAATATAATATGGATAAAAATTGGTTTTATGGGAGGTTTTAGGTGTAAGTTTTGAAATGAAAATGAGAGGACTAAAACGGGAATTGAACCTGTGGTCTCCCGTATCAGGGCGCAAAAGTTATCTCAGTGAGCTATAACGCCTTCACAATAAGACAAGTTCCGCTCCTGTGGTAGTGACTACGTTCCATCTAGGGATTTAAAATTTAAATGGAGGGTCCCCCCGGCTCACCGCTGACGTCCGCACGCGTCAAGATGACGCGGGCGGAAGCCGAGCAGCGAGACCACGGGAGCCCTAGCGGACGTCCAATCCCTACTTTACAGTGTCCAGGAGGAGGCAGCATTTTTCTGGGAGGATTCTTGGTAAGTATCATGTTAAATTTGACTTCGTTGATATGTTATGTTGTTTTGAGTTAGTTAGTTAGTTAGTTGGTCCTGATTTATGCTTAATTTTGAAGGATTGGAAAAAACGGGGACCAAACTTGCGGTCTTCCGTTAGGAAAGAGCCAAAGTTATCTCAGTGAGCTGTAACGCTTTCACAATAAGATAAGTCTTGTTCCTGTGCTCGTAGGCTCCTTCCGTCGGGGGATTTAAAAATTAAAAGGAGGACCCACGTGATTCACAGCTGATATCCGTCCGTGTCAATAATGATCCGGACGGAAACACAACCACGAAAACACCGGACTCCGAGCGGCTGTCAATATCAATCTTATATTGTCGGAATCGAGGAGGAGAACGTATCTTTCGAGGAAGATACGTGGTGAGTATTAAATTAGATTTAATTCTGTTAATTTATAATGTTTTTAAGGTAAGTTTTTAGTGTTAATTAGGTTAGTTTTTACAGTATGTTGGTACGTAGTCCGGTCCGGTGTTCTGGGTAAGTATTTGCAGGTCCATTCTTTGATTGTTATTAGGTCATTTAGTGTATATGGTTTTTACTGTTTATCATTATTAAGTCCATAGTCTTAAACTCGGATTTTTAATTGAGTTTTTGAGAGTTTTTTTGAGAGTAAAAGGGTAGGAATCAGGCCTGGGTTTGGTCATGGCTTATGCTTTTGGGTTTCCCCTGAGCAAGGTGCCTTTTGGACTCATCCCTCTCATCATTTTCAGCTACTCTTTACTCTCTCTTTTTTTATTACAATAATAACAATTGTTGACAGGTTATACAGAACAATAACAGGAATGAGGAAAGTAAATTTCAATTCAGAACTATAATAAATGAACAGGTGTATTAACTTATTTACAGGTGATTAATCTTTAATAAACTAATTGAACAGGATTTAAACTTTATAACAAAATAGATGATTATTATGGGAACATATTCTTTTAAATATTTGTACATATTAGTCATTGAGTCCATTTGGGAACTTTGTTCCTAGTTTCTGAATCCAAATGTTCTCTTTTCTCTTTCTTTGTGGTGTTGTCCAGGTCCGGTCGTGTTCAAGTCCCTGTAGGTGAAGGTTCTGGAGTCCGTGGTCTTTGAAGTGTTTTACCAGGTGAGTTCTTGTCTTGTGTCCGTTTCTGATGTTGTATTTGTGGTGTGATAGTCTCGTCCTTAGTGCATTTCTGGTTTCTCCCACATACTGTGTCAGACATTTTTTGCAGCTGATGATATAGACACAGTTAGTTTGTTTCAGTGAGATTTTTGGTAGGGAGTATGGTGTTTTTGTCGTTCTGTTTTTGATGTTTTGTGGTTGTGTTGGAAATGTTTTTGGTTCCATAGGTGGTGGTAGTTTGGCTCTGACCAGGAGGTCCTTGAGGTTCGGGTTTTTCTTGAATGCCGAGATGATCCTAAATCTGTCAGGTATCGTTGTTCCTGTGAGTGTTTCCTGGAAGTTGTGTTTAAGTTGACGGTTTGCTTCCAGTGCATAGGAGGAAAAGTTGGCCATGAGTGGGATTAATTGTTTGTTTTCTGGTGTTTCTTGTTCTTTTTCTTTTTCCTGGGTGTCTTGGAAAGTTTCTCTTTTTACTGTTTTCAAAAGTGTTTTTGGATAACCTCTCTTTCTCAGGGTCTGAAAGAGGGTCTGGACGGCTTCTTCTCTGTTTTCTTCCCTTGTGCAGATTCTGTCGAATCTCAGCAGCTGTGATTTCAGGATCCCCTTGAAGGTATGTTTGGGATGAAAACTGGTCTTGTGTAGCAAGGCGTGTGTGTCAGTCGGTTTGAAGTACACTTTTGTGTCCAGTATCCCTGTCGTCTCAAAGTCTGGTCCCTTGAAGGTCACTGTGTCCAAAAAGTTAACTTGTTCGTCGTGTGTCTCAGGTGTCACTTTGATGGAGTTATGGTGTTGATTTAGTGTGTCTACAAATTGTTTAAAGTCCTCTTTACTGTGAGTCCAAATTCCCCAAATGTCATCTAGGTATCTAAAGTAGTGTGTCGGTGTTTTTTGGCATTTTGCTAGTGCCGTCTGTTCCCATTCTGCCATGTAGATGTTGGCGTAGGCGGGGGCAAACTTTTTGCCCATAGCTGTCCCTTTGATTTGTAGGTAGTTATGTCTGTCAAATTGAAAGTCATTCCTGGTCAGGCTTATGTGTAGTAGTCTCAGTATTTCTGTGTCCGGTCTGTTGTCGTCAGGGTACTTTTTAAACCATTTGCAGATGGCTGTCATTCCCAGGTCAGTATCTATGTTGGTGTATAGGCTACTGACGTCCATTGTGAAAAGAAAACATGGATCTTTGGTCACTATGTTGCGCACTCTTTGGATGAAATCCTGAGTGTTTTTAATGTAACTGGGGTGTTTGTTGGAGATGGGTGTTAGGAATGAATCCAGGTATTCTGCCACCCCGTAGCTCTCGCTGCCACAGTCGGAGACTATTGGTCTTCCTGGTGGTATTTTGTGGGGGACAGTCCAAGTCTCGGGGGCTTTATGGATTTTTGGTAGTAGGTAAAAGTACCTTGGTCGTGGTTCTTTTTCACCTTTTAAATAGGTCACTTGTTTTTTGGTGAGTTTTTTGTCTTTGTGCATTTGGTCTAGAATGTCTCCAATCATTTTTTCTGTCTCTTGGTAAATTGGTCCCGGGAGTGGTTGGTAATATTCTTTGTCCTGTAGTTGTCGCATCGCTTCGTGTATGTAGTCTACTCTGTCTAGAATTACAGTCGCGCTTCCTTTGTCTGCCGGTTTGATCACAATACTGGTGCTTTTCATGAGCTGCTCTAGAGCTTGTTCCTCGTCAGTCGTTAGGTTTGGTTTGTCCGGTTGTTGTTTCAGGTTGTTGATGATTTGTTGGTCTTTTTTTATGAGTTCTGTTAGTGCTGCTGGTAGTTTGTCGTCGCCCGGTTCCCAATTGGATTTGGTTGTGAATGGTTTTCGGTTTGTCTGGGTCGAGGGTCCGAAGTAGACATTTAGTTTGAGTCTTCTGTGGTACTCCGAGAGGTGAGTCGTCATCATGTTTCGTTTGTTCACTGTTTGTTTACAGGTAGGTACAAATGACAGTCCTTTAGTGAGAAGTCTTTTTTGATTTGGTGTTAGTCTGAAGTGGTTGGATAGGTTGATTACCTCTCCCCTTTGTGGTTCAGGGGTCTCAGGGGTCTCCCCTTTTAGCCTAAAAAAGATTTCCACTTTTTCCAGTGCTGGGTAGCAGTCTCTGGAGTCCAGTGGATTTTGTCATTGTTAGTGTTAAAGAATCTGTGGTCGATTTCGGGGATCTGTCTCCCAGTTTTGGTGATCAGGTCATTTAAGATCCTGACATTTTCTTGGATTTTTGCAGGGAGGGCTCTGTTAAAGGAGATTTTTGGGATGAAAATTTCCGCTTGTGGAAACTTTCTTTTGGCTGAACCTAACATCCTCTGGAGGTCTCTTTGTAATAGGTAGGTGTTAGTCTGGTTTCTATTGTTAAGGCCGAATGATAGTATTACTTTGGAGACTCTGTCTGTGGGTTCGCAGTGGTTCTCCAGAAGATGAGCCGCGTTATATAGGTTAGCGCCGGGGTAGCAGTCCACCTGGATTCTCCTGTCCTGGATCCGGGGGAGTCTGTCCAGGTTTGAGTCTCCCAGGATTAGGATTGGTCTTTTAGGGTACAGACCCCAGTTTGCCAGTTTGTTGCCGTAGTGGTTGTGTTTTTGATAGGAGTGTGAGTACTCCTCTGGTTTTGGGGTTTGGTTAGTTTGGTTGGTTAGGTTGTTTTCGTTGTTTTCGTTGTTTTCGTTATCTTCATCCTCTGTGTTAGGACTGTCTTGGTAGTAGACTGTTTTGGCGAGTTCTGAGGATAGTATTGGAATCACTACTTTTGGCATAAGGTTGGTTAGTACAGGGTTTTTGGGGGGTCCGTTTTTTGGTAGGAGGTTCTCCAATTCTTCTTCCGAGTCCTCGTCCCGCAGGGAGGGGAACAGGAGGTTGCTTCCTTGAGAGGAATTGATTTCGGTTTTTCTTCGTTTGTTCGGTGGTTGTATTTGGCTGAGGATTTCGAAAATGTCCTCAGGGACGTTCTTAAGGGGGCTCTCAGGGGTATCTTTTGGGGAGTCCTCAGGGGGGTTCTCAGGGATATCCTCAGGGATGTCCTTGGGGATGTCCTCAGGGAGGTTTTCCGGGATATCCTCAGGGAATTCTTCAGGGAGGTCGTCCATGAATTTTTTCAGGTGGTTTAGGTCTCGTTCTAGTATTTTTGGGTCGAAGTAGCGCAGGTCTCTTTTGAACCATTTGGTGGCTATTTCTAAGGCTCTTTCCCATTCTATTTTAGAAAGGGGGATCATATGGGTTTTGCATTCTGTTAAGATTAACTGGTAGTGGTCTCCGAGGATTTGGAGGGTTGTTGTGGTCCAGTTTTTGGCATTGTAGGTGGTGAGTTGAGTCGTTGATGCTGTTGCGTAGGCTGGGAAGACGCTTTTGGTGATCATTTCTTGTGTTTTGAGCAGTCTTTTGGGGATTGTGGAATTTGGTGTAATTTTGGTCTTT